>NC_067223.1:17288501-17313501 GCF_019924925.1 Ctenopharyngodon idella
TATATGTAAGTGACGAAATGATTCAGCAAATCTTCATGTGCCTTTTAAGGTTTGACGGTTCAATCAGTGAAGTGATGAAACAAACAGGCAGAACGAGAATAACTAATGATGATGATGATGATGATGAAGAATCTCACACACACACACACACACACAAACACAAACACACACAGAAAAATGCATCAAAATGAAGTGAGTTTGTGCTTAAAACGAGAACAAATAATAATCTTAATTCAAAGGGAAATTTTGACTCCATTGGCGGATATTTGTTCTCGTTTTAAGAGCAAACTCACTTCATTTTGATGCATTTTTCATATCTGAATATCTCCAGTAATTTCTCTTCTCCAGTAAATGTTTCTTGATTTAAGAATGTTTAGATATTTGTGCTGGAAAACAAGACAAGAAACACTGAGGAGGAACATCAGTTTTTGCAGCATGTTGGATTGTGGGTCCTGAAGGGTTAACAGAGACACGAGCTCATCTCACACACACACACACACACACACACACACACACACACACACACACACACACACACACACACACACTTCCTCTACAGGAAACCAAGGAGCAGCATTTCTGCCCACTCCGCAATTTCCTTCTTCTTTCTGTGTTTTTTTTTTTCAGTCTTCCTTCCTTCCCCCGGACAAATTCATCATGAACGTGAGACTGATGGCGGTTTGTTCTCAAGTCTCAAACCACACACACACACACACACACACACACACAGTGCAGAACAACAAATTCACAAATATAAGACAAGCGCACACACACACACACACTCAATTCAGCCAAACATCTTAACATGATTACACACACCCATCCCTCCATCCCTCCATCGCACTGAATGAGTCCTGCTGGAAAACGGCCGATTCGATCACTGTCAGGAAAACAGAGACGCCTCGAGCCAAAAGAGCTTCTCGGAAGTTCCTGTCATTTTCCCCTCTCCCCCCTCGTCTCGTCTGTAGCTCAGATCTAATGCAGGTAAGAGTTTCAGCGCAGCAACAAACACGGCTAAACATACAAATCAAATAACATTTCATGACTACATAAAAAATTCCCAGAAGGCTGTTAGGGATGCAAAAATAGAGATCACAATTCTGAACAGACAACTAATTTACTAGAAGTTCTGACAAAATGTTAATTGCTGCAGTCCATTTAAAAAATATTTAATTAATTTAATTTTTTTTTTTTTAATTGGATTGAATGAATGATTCAGTGAATCACTCATAAAGAGTTCACTCATTTCATTACTGGATGAATCAGCAAATCTCTTGAATGAATGATTCAATGACAAATACATCACTCTGCTATGAACACACTTTAAAAACACGATTGAATCATGAATTGAAATCGAATCTCATTGTGCATCAAAATCATTTGAATTTGCAAAATCTCTCCTGAATCAATCGTGAATCAAACCGATTCACTGCCTACCTCTATCAAGTGTATTTTGATATTTTCTTATTTTTAACATTAAACTGATATATCGCTAGATATTTGCTCTTTTTATAATTTGACATTTACCAATATTTAAATTTTTTTTTACTTTACTGATATATCAGCCAATAGGTTACATTTTTTATAATTTGACATTTACCGATATATCGGCTGATACGAATGTACTGGCAGATGTTAAATTTTTTTAATGATTTGACTTTACTGATATATCAGCCAATATTTGATATTTTATAATTTGACATTTAGCAATATTTGACATTTTTTATAATTTATCTTTACCGATATATCAGCTGATATGTAACATTTTTTATAATTTGACACGGATATATTGGCAGATGTTACATTTTTTATAATTTCACATTACCGATATATTGGCTTTTTCTAACTTGACGTACCGATATATTAGCCAATATTTGACATTTTTTAATTTTCGGCATGTATCAGTATGTGAGATTTCTTTTGAATCCAGCGCCTCAGTCTTCATTAGCTTAAAGTCTTTGTTTAACAGTTCTCTCTAATAGAATACAAATTACAAAATCTCTAATACAAAAGCAAACGCTATAATGCTCTTTTAAAATACCGTCAGCGTTGAGAAAATATGAATTTATGTAATTTAAATCAAGTCTTTAATATTTACTAAATATTTAATTCCACAAACAACTCCAGCTGTTCGATCCTCTGCATTTGTTTTCTGCATAAAAGTGTGTGTGGATTTAAAACTATCCTGTGATTATTATTCATAACTGTGTACGGTATGTAAAACTAGCATTACTAGGTCTTTATTTGAAGAAGTATGATTTCCAGAAATATGATTTCCAGTGCACACAGAGTTACTAAGCACACTGTGTTTACTTCCTTTTCAGTCATATTATTAACCCGCTTTATTTCAGAAAATACAATATAAGGTTTACAAAAATCAAGATATAAGTACAAATTTTTTTAAATAAAGTTCAAATTGGTTGATTGCGACTCATTTTTGAGCATGTAATGCATCACACTAGACTTGGATCACAGGGACTCAGTAGGCAGGAAGTGGAAATCAAACCTCAAATACGGGTTTATAACTAACTTCCTGAATAACTGCTCTAACCGGATCAGGAGTCCAAAGAAGAGAAGGACGGACAGACGTTTACTTCTGCGCTGCATGTCAAACAGACGGGTTAAATATTGATCTGCTGCGTTTTCAGCATCCTGTTAGTTGGAGCGTGTCCAACTCCACCCTGATCCGAGCGGGACGCGTCCAGACCTGCCACTCCATCAGCGTCATTTCCAAACGCAAACACACCCACCTGCATTCACTCACTGAGCGAGAGTTAACCACTAGTTAGTGCACTACAATCACCGCAGGCAGACATCACGCGCTCGAGGGCTGCACGATATGAGGAAAATATCCAATTGGGTTTTTATCACATTATTTTTATTATAGTTTACATGGCATCAAAAACAGACAAAGACTCAGAACAAAAAGAGAGAGACAAACAAACCCTTCATACAACAACAATCTGTTCTGTATATGAAATAAACAGCTCTTTTCCTGCAATATGAAAATTGCAATTTTTTGATACAAAATTATGTTTGCGAAGTAAAGTGTGAATTAAAATTCCAGGTTTGTTGTGCTTGTTTTTAGGGCTGCACAATTTTCAAAATAATATTTTTTATTAATGTTGTTGTTATTATATATTATTTTTATTAATAAATAAATACAAAAGTTACTAAAGAAAAAATAAAATATTACAATTGTAATATTTCACTGTAAAAATATTACTATATGGCTATAAAACAATTATAGTAATTGTTATAATTGTTGATGTTGTTGTTATATATTATTTTTAATAAATAAAAATTACTAAGAAAATAAGAAATATTACAATTGTAATATTTCACTGTTAAAAATATTACTATATGGCTATAAAAAAAATAATAGTAATAATTATATATTATTTTTAATAAAAAATAAATAAAAATTAGTAAAAAAAATACATATTACTATTATTTTTATTAATATATACAAACAAAATTTACTAAAAAAAATACTAAAAAAGGAAATATTACAATTAACATTAATATATGGCTATAAAATTAGTAATAATTATAATAATAATAATAATTATTATTGTTGTTTTCATATATTATTCTTAATAAAATAAATAAAAACTACTAAAAAATAAGAAATATTACTATTATTTCTATTAATAAATACAAATATATTACTAAAAATAAGAAATATTACATATATATTATAATATTTCACTTTTAAAAAACCTACTGTACAACTATAACTTTATTTTAGAAATGTAAAAATATAATACTAATATATAAGGCTTTATTTCTTCATTTTCAAATGCTGTGCATGTTGTGTTCGTGTTGCACACGTGTAAATGACCCGACGCCGCGCTTCACTCTGAAACACACAGTGCGTATATTTATTTAATTAATGCGTGATTTAATCGTGCAGCTCTAACGTGTTCGGACAAACACTGAGGCAGAAGGTTTGTCTCAGCATGAGTGTGTTTGTTTCAGTGACGACAAACTCAATTACTGCCTGTGAAGGTTCGATGCGTCATACTAGAACAAAAGCATGTGTGTGTCTCAGGTTGTTGCATAAAGCATGTAGGAGGTGTGTGTGTGTGTGTGTGTTAGTCACTGTTTCCGGGTGAGTTTCTATGTTTTGTGTGTGTGTGTGTGTGTGTGTGTGTGTGTGTGTGTGTGTGTCACTCACGCAGGTGTGCCGGCAGTCTGGTCGGTTCCTCTTCTGTCCTGGCATTAGCCGATGAGGGCGGGACATGGCCGGGAGAGGAAGTGGAATTTGGCAACGGGCTCGCGGACGGGCTGAAAGCACTCCTCTCCTGCTGAAAACACACACACAGGGCTTAGACAACACACAAACAGAGCGTTAAACTCAATCAGAGCGAGACACACACAGCGGCATGAACTTCCTTCAGAGCTGTTCTGTGCTCAATGAACATGAAGCTGCTCACATGACCCTGCAGACAGGTCAAAGGGTCACGCAGAGGTCACGCAGACAGAGCTGCACCTAAACTGATGATCTGACGAACATTATTCACCTCTTGACTGTGTGAGGCTATTTTTATTTATAACTGAAATAAACCACAACAAATACAGTCAGCACTGCTTATAAATATTACAAGTATCTAAATATCTTCCTTTATGTTCTGCAAAAGAAAGAAAGTCAAAGAGGTTTGAAACAACAGGAGGGTCAGGGTGACCATGAACTATCCCTTCAACGGGTTTCTTCACTTTGCACTTTGTTATTCTTCTAGTTATTTATCCACATCGCACATTCCATCGGTGGATATGAGTAATATGATGAGCTCATGTTCAGGTCCTCTGAGGAAAATCAAAGACCTTTCAGTGTTCTGATTTCACTTCTGTCAATCACTGCTGACTTCCTGTCCAGTTTCCATATAGGGCGACGGTAGCATTTGCACTGAGAACTGAAATTACAAGACGCTCATGTGCTCATTTCCAGGGTAAAACCCAGAGCCGGGAAGCACAGAGCGGTTCTCTGGAAACTTCCTCAAACACAGATGTCCGCCAGCTCTGTGCAAATGAAAGCATGCAAAATCAGACATGATGCGACCACTGCACTATGAGCTCTTTTGCATTCGACTCCCTCACAGAACAAAAGCCGCTCCAACCAAGCATGGGTGTTTCTACAACTGTCAGAAACCTCCAGCATTAGCGGAGGGAACACCTGGGACACTTAGGGCAAAACATGCAAATCCCAAACACATCCCAGAAGGACGTTTGCATTAAAAACACTCCTATTATAAGGAAAAATAACGTAAAACATGAGCGTCTCTTGGCAGCGATGAATGGGCTAGTCACGTGCTTTAAAGAAGCAGCCACAGATCTTTACATTTGTACGGATTGTGCATCGGTTGTTGATTGGCTGTTGAGATGTGGGCGTGGCACTCAAGTGTATGCAGATGAGCGAAAGCTTGCGGGGCGGAGTTTAATCGCACTAAATGATCGAAGGACAAGAGAGAAGACTGACGCTTCACTGGAACATCCAGTTATGACGTTTTGAGTAAAGTCGTATTTTCTTCCCTATTGTGCCGTATATCCGAGTGAAACGGCCTCGCAAACAAGAACAAATGTAAGGGGTGGGCTTAATTTTGTCTGTGGGAAATTGATTGGATGGGTGTGGTTTGCTATTGGTGGATCTCATGTGAGTGACAGGATGCCCCGGCCTCGCACCAGCAAACGTCATCTGAGATGAATTTAAAACAATAATGATGTGCATTAATAAATCAATGCTGCGATATTCCATAAAAAAACCAAGAATGCTCAGTGTCGGTTTCATGGGGACTTTAAATATTACAAGGTGAAAAAATGAAACATGCACAGACGGATTGTTTACAATAAGTGTGCTGTCGGGTCTCGTGCAGGACCTTCAACACACAGAAGAATCGAGAATTAGCGGAGGGAACACCTGGGATATTTAGGGTAAATCCCAAACACATCCCAGGTGGAATCTTTGCATTAAAAACACTCTTATTAGAAGGAAAAATAACGGAAAACATGAGTGTCTCTTGGCAGCAATGAATATGACGGGCTTTAAAGTCGCAAAGAAGCAGCGTCGAAGCATTCGTACAGTTGAAGAATGTAGGGCGGGGCTTCGTCGGTTGTTGATTGGCTGTTGAGATGTGGGCCTGTATGTAGATGAGCGAGAGCTTGCGGGGCGGAGCTTAATCACACTAAATGATTGGAGGACAAGAGAGAAGACTGACGCTTCACTTGAACATCCAGTTATGACGTTTTGATTAAAGTCGTCATATTTTCTTGAAAACGGCCTCACAAACAAGAACAAATGTAGGGCGGAGCTTAATTTTGTGCGTGGGGAACAGATTTGATGGTCGTGTTTTGCTATAGGTGGATCTAATGCGAGTGACAGGTTGCTTCAATGTCATCTGAGAAGAGATGAATTTAAAACAATAAATGACGTGCACCGATAAATCATATTCCATAAAAAAACCAAGAACGGTCAGTGTCGGTTTCATGGGGACTTTAAACATTACAAGGTGAAAAATGAAACATGCACGGACGGATTGTTTACAATAAGTGCGCTGTCGGGTCTCGTGCAGGACCTTCAACACACAGAAGAATCGAGCATGTTAAGCACAATAAAGATGCCATAAGGAAACTGTATTTGCAATAACAGATCTGAGTGTGTTCAAAGAGCAGCGCAGATAACAGCATGTTTCCAGTCATTTATGAAGGGCTGTTCTCGTTTCCGCGAGTCTGTTACTAAATAACTAATGCAAACTAATGTCTGTGATGGGTGATTCCAGACCAGCTCAAAGTCCGGTGAAAAACTCCTTCTCAAACTCGTTTGTGAACTTTTCCCACTGATGGCTCGTGCACAGGATCCGTCCCTCAGTGAACGCATGAACTCCACCAGCGTGTTTAAATGCCATTGCTAATCACATTCACCACAGCACACGACACACAAGAGCGCGTTCGTGATCGATCAACTTAACGCATCGATCGCAGCAACAGATGCTCAACATCAAACCCGCGCGTGACAGTGACGCGCATCCCGCGAATCAAGAAAGAAAAGGCAGAATTACCTTAATAATGACCTGCGAGGGGGAATCGGACATGTCGCGTTGAAATTCAGGAAGTTCTTCTGTTTCCACTTTCCTCTCCCTTGTTCTTCCGTGAAATAAAGCCGCAAAAGCGCCAGGATAATGTTCCCCTCGCGACGCACTGGCGATTTTTAACTCGCTCGCGCATCCATTGGCCTCGCCCCGCGCGCAACACTTCAACTTCTCCGTGCTCTTGTTTGTAAACGCGCAAACAGGCGCTACATTGCGGCAGCGCGATGGTTAACACCTTCCTGGAAGCGTCGCTCGCAGGAGCGCAACGCACCGCTCAGCGCGGAACCTCATTGATCCGGACGCTTCGCGGCGAAATGACGTGAATTCCAGGCAGCGCGCGGCGCCTTAAAGGGAAACTCGACGCAGGAAATCGTGTGTTTGTGTTTCAGTCACGGAACGGCGGCCTTTTTGAACGGACACCGGATCAGCCCGATATTCCGAGTTAAAACAACAGCGCTGATCCGGAATCAGATCAGTGAATGAACTCCGACTGGGAAGCGAATCGACGTTGTATTTGTACAGATCTTTTCACGATGTTATTTTAAACCAGTGCCTTATAGTTATTATCAGTATTCCCATCGAATATTAAACACAAACAAATAAACACGCGTATATTTAGATATGGAAGTACAATATGTTCATGCTGTCGCATTAGTAAAGCGTTAAACAAATATATATTTAAACCGTAACGTTTAATGTTCTCAAACTATAAACGACTCTTTTCTTTATAAACGCGCGACACCTGCTGCATCACACTGGTATTACACACATTATTATAGCTGATTAGACCGGGGCTAGTTGTCACACTCAGTATTACTCACAATTTCTCGGGTTGGGTGTATTTTTATTTTATTTATTTTTTTACATAAAAAGCTACATTTCCACTTTTGCTTGCAGGTCTGTTCACGCGTTCATCTTTATAGTGGGGCATGTTGTCACATTATATATACAAAATATATTATCAAAAGGTGCCACATTATGAAATATAACCTTTTATATTATAGGTTATAGCAAACATGATCTCCATGTAACCAAACTAGTCGAAGGATCTTGGACTTGCAGTGACATCTAGTGGCGTACATGTAGCATCACACAAAAGCCACGATTCATATTATTACAACTTAAAGGGATAGTTCACCCTAAAATGAAAATTTTGTCATCACTTTCTCACCTACAAGTTGTTCCAAATCTTCTTTTCTTCTGTTTAACACAACAGAAGATATTTTGAAGAATGTGGGGGTTGTGTTGAGCAGAAGAAAGAAATTAATACAGGTTTGGAACAACTTGAGGGTGAGTAAATGATGACAGAATTTTAATTTTTGGGTGCACTGTCCCTTGAAAGTGTTCAATAACTAAAAGAGTCATGTGATCCCTCGTGCTGCTCCATGTAAAATACAACAGCTTGTACATGTTTGTAATCAAAAATTAATATTATGAATATAAAATTAGTTTCTATGAAGTTACTTTGTTATATATTGTTTTTACTCACTATAGTAATGTACTATATTAATACATTTATTAATTTATTTTAACCTAATTTTAACTATTTTATAGAGTATTAAATAGCTAATAATAACAACTAATATTTTACCCACGTTTATTTATATTAAAGTAATTTATTTATTTACTTAATTAAAAATTATTATTATTTTACAGTTTTTCATCTAGACTTTTCCGAGGATCCCAAATATGACAAGTATGTTTTGTTAACGACCTTTCATTGATAATGATAATGATGGTGCTAACGAGTCTGTTTACTAGTTGCTGAAGCTCCTCCTTCATGTTTAAGTTTCGTTTTCCTTTCCTCAGTGTTCACTTTTATTTCCTGTCAGTCCATTCAGTCGTCCAGAGTTCGACAACATGGCCGAAGCGGCGATCATCAAAAAGATTTGTGCCCATAATGGATCTATGAAGCTCGATGATTTAACATCAGTATTCGGTCTATATGATGAAGCCATTGAGTCAATCATCAGCAGGAGTGAATCCTGTACCGTCGAGATCATGAACGGACAGAAGACCGCGATCGTCCGAACCAAAGTTCGCCTGTGTCGAGCCCAGACCTGCTCGGGCTGCGCGAATCTGCACCTGTGTAAATGGTTTCTTTTCGGTTCCTGCCGCTTCGACAGAGGAAGGCGAGTGTGTTCAGTTGACCAAAACAGATATATTTTAAGACATATTTCACCTCATCACCTGGATCATTGTTTACTTAGCAATAGCCATAACTCAGGTGATTCATGAGTCACATCAGTATATAATAAGTCCCTGGATTCAGTATTATTTATTTATTTTATGTAAAGTATATTAACTCTGCTAACAGGAAACGTTCTCTCAAAGTTATGAACAAACGTTCTTCCATTAACGTCAATAGTATTAAACATTAATTATCTGGTATTTAATAATGTTAGGAATATTTGTGTTAAGGCAGTGCTGCCCAGGTGTAGGTTAATAATAATAGTGCATAAAAGTAACTAAAATAAAACAAACGGTCTGTTCCTTAAACTAATGTGTTTTCCCCCACAGACGAGGATGTCGGTTCAGTCATGATCTGTTGTCAGGTCAGAATGAAATACTGCTGACCGCTCATGGTCTGAACACACTGGACGTAAAAGAACTGTGCATTCTGCTTCTACAGAGCGACAACTCCCTCCTGCCGGCTGTAAGAGTATTTCACTTATTTTAGTCTCAATGCAGAGCTCTGAAATACATGATTCATGGATATTATAAAAACTGAGCCTAATCAGTGTAGCAACCTATGGAAGCTTGTTACGGAATAAAGAATTAAAGACAATTGTGACTTTTTATCTCACAATTCCGAGTTTACATATTAACCCAGAATTGCAAAAATAAAGTAAGAATTGTGAGTTTATTTCTCCGAATTATGACACATAAACTCGCAATTGCGAGTTATAAAGTCCGAACTGTGAGATATAAAACCTTTTTTATTTTTTATTCCGAGTCAGAAACAAGTTTCCATAAGAATCCAGAAGAATAGTGCTTGTTTTTTAGGTGTGTCATTCTTATAATAACGGCGTGGGACAGTACGGCCGATGTCAGGAGGCCGAGAACTGTAAGAGGCTCCACATCTGCGAGAAATATCTGCGAGGGTCCTGCGACTGCCCTCGCGCTCATGACTTCTACGAGCCTCATCCTCTGAAGACCCTGCAGGACAGAGGAATTCCCAGCGACCTCATGCACGTCATGAAGGATCTGTACTCAAACATTGAAGTCCTGAGGCTTCGTTTCAAAAACAAGCCCTCTTCAGCTCCAAACGCCGCAGGCCAGAACCCCAGAAGAGGCCCGAATGCACAGAATCGGAGGCCGTCGAGCGGTTTTAACGCAGGCAGAGGACAAGAGGGTCAGAGGCCTCCACAAACCCCCACAGGTATCACATCTCACCGCTACTGAACTGTTAAATATGAGAATGCAATATTCAGCTTAAACGATGCTTATGATTCATGAGCAGTTTGAAGATGTGTGTGTCTCTTCTCTTAGAGAAAACAGAGATCTGCATGTATTACATCAAAGGACACTGCAAGCACGGTGGTAAGATCACCATTATTCTGATCAGTATTCTCTGCTCATATGATTCATAGAGTCTGTGTGTTGTGAACTGAGCGGCACTCTTGTTTTCCAGACTCGTGTTATAAGGAGCATTCCAGTCTGCCCTATAAATGGGAAGTTAAGGAAGGATCCGAATGGAAAGCTCTTCCTGACAACGAGGCCATTGAGAAAGATTACTGTGATCCTGCAAGAATATACAGGTGGGAGATCCACATGGAGTGATAAAAGCACATGAAGATGAAGTTAGTGGTGCTCACCCTGTACAGTGCTAGAATGTTGAAAGTGGTTGCCAGGGTGTTGCTATATTCAGTTGCTAAGGTGTTTGCAGTGGTTTTAGTGCATTACTATACATAATAATAAAGCTGTCCATTCGGTCAGTGAATTAACTAATTTATGGTTTGTCGTGTTTTGACTGTTTCTCTGTCTATCAAAGCACTGGAATCACCCCGGTCTGTTTTGATACGATGACCCAAGGCCCTCGCAGTGTGCGCCGTCTGTCCACAGTGCCGTCAGTGGTCCAGCCCAACTTCATTCTGACCACCGAGTGGCTTTGGTACTGGGAGGACGAGTTTGGAAACTGGATCCAGTATGCTACAGCGGTAGGTGACTGCTGATGTAATATAACTGTAATTTTTAACACTTTGCGGCCTTTTGATGTTCTGTTTTATTCATCAGGAGGGGGGTCATAAGTTGTCCTCCATCTCTAGTACTGAACTTGAGCAGAAGTATCAGGCTGATAACAGTGCCGTGTTGGAGTTCACAGCTGGATCACAGACATACACACTCAGCTTCCAGGGTAACCTAAAAAAAATTACCTTTACCATATGCGTTACTTTGCTTGTTAATATCATAAAAGTTATCTGGTTACATAATGCATATTACTTGTAATGCGTTACATTACTCGTCACATCACAAAAGTTATCTGATTATGTAACGCACTTTACTTGTAATGCATTACTTTACATGTTACATCACAAAAATTATCTGATTATGTAACGCACGTTACTTGTAATGCGTTACTTTACATGTTACATCACAAAAGTTATCTGATTATGTAACGCACTTTACTTGTAATGCGTTACTTTGCTCGTCACATCACAAAAGTTATCTGATTATGTAACGCACTTTACTTGTAATGCATTACTTTACATGTTACATCACAAAAATTATCTGATTATGTAACGCACGTTACTTGTAATGCGTTACATTAATCATTACATGACAAAAGTTATCTGATTATGTAACGCACGTTACTTGTAATGCGTTACTTTACATGTTACATCACAAAAGTTATCTGATTATGTAACGCACGTTACTTGTAATGCATTACTTTACATGTTACATCACAAAAATTATCTGATTATGTAACGCACGTTACTTGTAATGCGTTACTTTACATGTTACATCACAAAAATTATCTGATTATGTAACGCACGTTACTTGTAATGCGTTACTTTACATGTTACATCACAAAAGTTATCTGATTATGTAACGCACTTTACTTGTAATGCGTTACTTTGCTCGTCACATCACAAAAGTTATCTGATTATGTAACGCACTTTACTTGTAATGCATTACTTTACATGTTACATCACAAAAATTATCTGATTATGTAACGCACGTTACTTGTAATGCGTTACTTTACATGTTACATCACAAAAGTTATCTGATTATGTAACGCACTTTACTTGTAATGCGTTACTTTGCTCGTCACATCACAAAAGTTATCTGATTATGTAACGCACTTTACTTGTAATGCATTACTTTACATGTTACATCACAAAAATTATCTGATTATGTAACGCACGTTACTTGTAATGCGTTACATTAATCATTACATGACAAAAGTTATCTGATTATGTAACGCACGTTACTTGTAATGCGTTACTTTACATGTTACATCACAAAAGTTATCTGATTATGTAACGCACGTTACATATAATGCGTTACTCGTTACATCACAAAAGTAATCTGGTTACATAATGCATATTACTTGTAATGCATTACTTTACATGTTACATCACAAAAATTATCTGATTATGTAACGCACTTTACTTGTAATGCGTTACTTTGCTCGTTACATCACAAAAGTAATCTGATTATGTAACGCACTTTACTTGTAATGCGTTACTTTACATGTTACATCACAAAAGTTATCTGATTATGTAACGCACTTTACTTGTAATGCGTTACTTTGCTCGTTACATCACAAAAGTAATCTGATTATGTAACGCACTTTACTTGTAATGCGTTACTTTACATGTTACATCACAAAAGTTATCTGATTATGTAACGCACATTACTTGTAATGCGTTACTCGTTACATCACAAAAGTAATCTGATTACCTAATGCACGTTACTTGTAATGCGTTACATTACTTGTTACATCACTAAAATAATCTGATTACATAATGTGCATTATTTGTAATGCGTTACTCATCACATCACAAAAGTAATCTGATTATGTAACGCACTTTACTTGTAATGCGTTACTTTGCTTGTTACATCACAAAAGTTATCTGATTATGTAACGCACGTTACTTGTAGTGTGTTATCACTGAGTGTGAGAGTGTTAATTTGTCATCATGGTAACATTATCTGTTAACATTGTGGTAGTAGTCTTGAAGAACCTTCACACAGCTCTATAAGCCAATAAAGCGGAATATGATGACTGTCGTCTTAATGCCAATTTGACTAATCTTGCTCTTCAGATATGATCCAGGAAAACAAACGCTACACAACCAAAAAAGTCGTCAAACGTCGTCCCAAATTTGTGTCAGCAGCTGATGTTCGAACAATCAAGACAACGTAAGAAAATGCTCCTGTGCTCAGACTTATTCTCTCTCGAACTTTCTGAAATGTGTATGACCAAACACTCTTCACATCTGTTCTCAGTAAAAGGACACCCAACAATTTCAAGGCTCTGCCGGAACACTGGGATAAAGCTCTGACCCCTGAAACCGGATACATGGTGAGCTGTGATTTTAGGATTCCTTCACAATGTCATTGATTTGCACAACACGACATGTTGATGTTGTTCTGCGCTGTTTTGCTCAGAGAGTGTCGCTGCAGAGCACGGCAGGTGAATACATCAAAATGAAAGAGCTGTTCAATCGCACCATGAGAGGCTTCAGCATTCTGAATATTGACAGGATCCAGAACAAAGCATTATGGGAAGTGTTTCAGTGGTAAGGCCACAAGACATGCACTCATCTGAACTTCCATTCTAAGATGAATTACAGCAAGTCTGACGGTTTGCACGCCTTTTAGGCAGAAGGATTGTATGAAAAAGAACAACAGAGGCAAAGACGTGGCCGAGAAGCAGCTCTTCCACGGCACCGACCGCAAGCATGTAGATGCCATCTGCAAGAACAACTTTGACTGGAGGATCTGTGGAACTCATGGCACAGCCTACGGAAAAGGTGAAGTTCAGAAAGTCCGGATTATAAACAAGTGTTAAATGCATGTGAACTCTGTCCTCTTCTGAAGCTGTTTTTAAAGGGTTAGTTTGCCCAAAAATCATAATTTACTCACCTTCGTTCCATGTCTGAGAACATTCCCTGTTAGCTGGGTAATTGATGTCAGAATTTGCATTTTTGGGTGAACTATTTCTTTAAGAGTCCGTGAGCCCTTGAATATCCATCGTCTCTTTTTGCAGGTAGTTATTTCGCCAGGGATGCAAAATACTCGCACAGCTACACCAAAGACTCGGGCACTCGTTCCATGTTTGTTTGTCGGATTCTGGTTGGGGACTACACCAAAGGTGATTCCGAATACCTCCGGCCTCCGTCCAAGGATGGAGGAGACACCATCTTCTACGACAGTTGTGTGAATGACATGTACGATCCGTCCATATTTGTTGTGTTTGAAAAGCACCAGATCTACCCTGAGTATCTAATCGAGTACAGAGACTCAAGTGAATATGAGCCACAAATCCATCATACAATCACAAGACCAACGGCGCCGGTGAGACGTGTAGCTGTTCCTTCATACAGCAGCACAAACTCCAGCGTCAGAATCACTCCGTCATACACCTCCTTCTCAAATGCCTCCTCAGCTGCATCTTCCCCTTTCTCCTCCTCAGCTGCATCTTCCCCTTTCTCCTCCTCAGCTGCATCTTCCCCTTTCTCCTCCTCAGCTGCATCTTCCTCTTTCTCCTTCTCAGCTGCATCTTCCTCAAGAGCCTCCTCCTCCTCGTATGCTTCTCCCTTACATTCCTCCTCCTCAACTTCAGCTTCTTCAAAGTCTTCAAAGTCAGAATGCATCATTTGCTAATTGGGCACCATGTGATCACTTCGGTTGCTTTAAGCCCAAGGTATACTTGGTTTTTTACGCGTACGAACGCAAAGTATACGTCATTTAACTCGCGTACACAGGCGTTCAACACATGCGCAATTTTGAGCAATCTCTCCACGAATTACAACCCATGTAAATATCTTTGTATTCTTTCATGCTAGAGTTGTACAAACGAGGGTACTTTCTGACCTCTTCGCACAATCTCTAGTCTATATAGGCCTCCATCGTCGCTGTAGCTTGCACGCGTTCCGCTCTGTTCTGTTTATGCAGGTTTTCTTTGACTACCTTGTGAATTGACACCTCCAGGGCACTGTTGCCACCTTGTGGATAAACTAATCACTGCAAAAAAAAAATTAAATGCGCATGTGCGACCTGCAAGTACAGTTCTGATGACGAAATGTACGCTGACCCTCATGTATGCGTAAAAAGCGAAGCATACTTTGGGCTTAAGCAAAGGAAGCCGTTAAAATGTGAATGCTGATAATCAAGTTATAAATGTTACGCATTAATAGAAAATGGCAGAAGAAGAGTTGTTCTGGTGTCTTGTACTCTCAGGTTAAAGTCGTGATAAAACCAAAATAACGACAGATCTCTAGGTTTTAACACATTTTCTTTCTTGAACAAATCAAAATAAAATTCAATATTCATACCTTTGATAATAACGGTAATTTCAGGCACAATCCATTAAACTCTGTGCCCTCTAACGGCGTAAAATAAAAATGACATAAATCCAAAAATGGCTCCTACAATAGTATTGTTACATACATCTGAGTGTAGTAAATTACTGAAGAAAAAACAGTTAGGGCGGGGCTTGACTGTGTGCATCGGTTGTTGATTGGATGTTAAGATGTGGGCGTGGCTCTCTGACGCGATCTAGCAGGGGGCGGGGTTGAGGAACACTAAGTGATTGGAGAATTGTGCATGTCACCAAAGAGAAGACTGTCATGTCATCAGATGGACCAGTTAAATATTACATACTCAAAAAAAGAGAAAAAAAACATTTACATAAAAAAAAAATATATTCACAACAAGATCTATAACATACATTTAGAAAACATGTCATGCTGTATAATTTGTCTTGATCTTTACTTGGACCTTTGTAATAATCTCAATATTTGAGATATTTGTCACAATAAAGCTTCCCTATACACAACTTTAAAGTGTTTTTTTTTTCTTCTTTTCCATATTGACTTTTTCCCCTAGGTTTCCTCATAATCCTTATACCTTTTCCTCAAGTGAATGACTGACTGAAATCCCACTAGTTTTTGTTTCTCAAACCATTCAAGGCCTGCAGTCAAGTTAAAATAACACTCTCGTGCTCATATTATTTTTGGATTATGCATATTTCTAATCTAAATCATAATAATAATTCAATTTAATATCCATAATGACGCCGTCGAGAACATTTTTTTCCCGCGCTCGTCAACAAGCGTCATGTTTACAACACTGCTTGTAGTAATATAAGGTTATCTTTAATAATTTCCGTCGTGTTTCATATACTGCACGAGATGTGACATTCATAATTTGTGTATGTCGCTGGTTAAACCTGTTGCTGAAACCGTGCGTGATTTCTGCTCGTGAGTTTCGTTTCCTCTCAGAGAGAATGAATCACGGGCTGATCTGGAGTCAGTGTCCGGAGACACTCACTCACTGACCTACATATAAACTCCACACAGTTCGACTGATGACAGAAATCATGGCGGAAGAAACTCTCCTGAAGGTTTTGTGTGGGAATCACGGAGCGATGGATTATGAGCGTCTTCTGGACATTTCATTCGGCCTGACAGAAATATCACCGCAGAATTCCCTGGATAAAATCATCCGCGAGAACGACGTCTTTACCGTCATTCAGCGAAACGAAAGTAAAGAGGTTTTCGCCCAAACTAACGTCAAATTGTGTCGAAAGGCAACGTGTGACGAACTGTGTGAAAACCTCCATCTGTGTAAATATGAGCTGATGATGGGACGCTGCAGCAGGTGCGTGGAGATTGATTGTCTGGGGCTATGGGGCAAGTTGTCACAACACTTATGTCTGAGTATCATTCATTAGATCACAAAAATATAAAATCAAGTGTCATTGATTGTAAAGAAAGATTTATGCCTGTCAGTATTGTGTTTGTTTGCGGTTAGTTAGTGGATGATGCTGCGAGTTAATGTGATTCTCCTCACCTGAGTGAACAAGAGAACTTCATACATCCACTAAAATCAGCAAAGCACCAGCTGATTCAAACACGCTTTTCAGACAAGAGAAAAGATACAAACACGTGATCTGATGATGAATTTAGAAGCCCATTTTTGCCACATAAGAAAAAAAATAATGCTTTGGTAAATCTTAAATATGACAGTCATATGACATACAAATCAGAAGTATGATATAAATAAAAATTATGACATACTAAGTCATATGACTTAGTCATAATTATAAGTAACGTACTCATAAGTCATAATTATGAGATAAAAAAGTTGAAACTATGAGATAAAAAATGTGACATACTGAGTCATTATGATATAAAATATTGAAGATGTACTAAGTTGAGATAAGTTGAAATGACATGCTATGTGATAATTGAAAAAAGTCGAAACTATGAGATAAAAAGTAAAAAATTATGACACACTAAGTCATAATTGTGAGAAAAAGTCGAAACTATGAGATAAAAAAGTTGAAATTATGGCATACTAAGTCATAATTGTGAGATTAAAAAATGGAATTATGGCAATTTCGACACTGAGATAATGTTGAAATTATGACATACCAAATGATAATTATAACACACTAAGCAATAATTATGATTAATATAATAAAAAATATTAAAAAGTCAAAATTATTACTTTCTACAGTCATAATTTTCCAATTATGATGTAGTATCTCATAATTATGATTTAGCATGTCATATTATTTACTTTTTATTATGATTTTTTTAATGTCATATTTATGATTTACCAAAGTATGATTTTTCTTTTTTTTTGTGGTGTAAATGGGCTTCCATAGATGAAGTGTTTGAACCTGTATGGATGTGTATGTGTTTCTGAAGGCACGGCTGCTGTTTTGGACACCAGCTGCTGTCCGAGCACAACGCGAGGATCCTGAGAGCGCATCACATGATCCATCTGAGCAGAGAAGACCTGCGTGTGATATTACTGCAGTCCGACAACAGCCTTCTGCCTCCAGTGAGGGCCGATCACATGTATAGGTGACTCCTTCAGAACCAAAGCGCGCTCATGTGTTTCTGGCTTCCATCTCAGGTGTGCGTGAGGTTCAACCGAGGCCGAGGGCCGCACGGGAACTGTCCCGACGGAGAGAAGTGCACCCGACTGCACGTGTGCATGAACTTCATCAGAGGATGCTGCGACGGCACCGACTGCGGCAGGTCACATGATTTCCACGAGCCTCGTCTGAAAAGAGTTCTGTATTCCAGAGGAGTGTCGCATCAGCTGATGGACTCCCTTCCGTTCATCTACCGCAACATTCTCGCTCTGAAGACGGAGCCGGTCCGATCTCGTAGAATCGTGCCAGAGACTAATGCAGGTGTGCTTCACAGGGGAACGGTCAAGTGTTTTATTAGTAAAGCAACAAGAATATTTGCTTCATATTCTGCTTTTATCTCTTCTGCAGAGAATGAGATCTGCCTGGCGTTTGTCAGAGGCTTCTGTAGAGAAGGTACATGTGTAATAATGTCTCTGGGTGGTTGCTAGGGTGTTGCTATGTGTCAGCTATACAGAAGAGAGGAATATTACTGTCTTTTTTAGTGACAATGACAACTACTCACCAAATACATAACCGTAACATGTAAACTTAAGGATGATCCAAGGCACTCGAATCATGTAGAGAAACTATATTTAAAAGCCTTTATTATTTTACATAACCATAACACTTTGTCAGTGATGAACTGCATTCACCTTGTACCGGACCAACTGGTTTTGTAATTCCAGTCATATTTTAACACCACATTGTTCATAACAAATTCACATACACAGATGCATGATGTCTCCGTGTGAACAGAAATAATGCACTTTGCTCTTTATTGTTTTGTGCATCGTTTATTGTAGGTTTGTTATTGTTCAACACTGCATAAATACATCAGTGAGATGTATCAGATGTTTCTACAGCTGAATCGCTTCTGTCTGTGCAGATGAATGCAGCAAAACACACTTTAAAATGCCCTATAAGTGGGAGGTGAAGGTGGGCCGAACATGGCACGACTTACCCAACAGTGAACAAATTGAGCGCGATTATTGTGACCCGTCCAACATACACAGGTGTGTTTGTGTGATAGTTCAGAAAATCATTTACTCTCCCTCATGTTGTTCCTTTTGTTTACCTTTGAAACATGAATGTTATATATTATATAATATATATTTTAATGAAACCCATCTCTATGGAAAAACTGAATAAATAAAACATGCTCAGTTCTGGAAAGGAGCCCATTTGTTTTGAGGAAATGACTCTGGGTCTGGACGAGGTCCGGCGTCTCTCTACAAAATCCTCTGCGCTCCTTCCCGGCCTTGTCCCCGCCACCTTCTGGATCTGGTACTGGAAAGACGAGTACAATCGCTGGATCCAGTACGCATCAACAGTACGTTTGATTAATCGCATTCGTCTGCTTAAAGTGTTAATGAGCAAACTGGACTTGCTGATCTTTGTTGGGGGTAACGCATAACGAGTAAAGTAACGAATTACAAGTAACTTGCATTTGTAATCAGATTACTTTTTTGATGTAACAAGTAATGAATTACAAGTATTGTGCATTACGTAATCAGATTACATCTGTGATGTAACAAGTAACACATTACAAGTAATGTGCATTTGTAATCAGATTACTTTTTTGATGTAACAAGTAACAAATTACAAGCGCATTATGTAATCAGATTACTTCTGTGATGTAACAAGTAAAGTAACGCATTACAAGTAACTTGCATTTGTAATCAGATTACATTTGTGATGTAATGAGTAAAGTAACGAATTACAAGTATTGTGCATTACGCAATCAGATTACTTATTGATGTAACAAGTAACGAATTACAAGTATGTGTATTATGCAGATTACTTCTGTGATGTAACAAGTAAAGTAACACATTACAAGTAATGTGCATTTGTAATCAGATTACTTTTTTGATGTAACGAGTAAAAATAATTTTCTTAGTAAAAAAACACCTGCAAGGCCAGGAGAGAGCGAGCCTCAGTGTAACGCATTACTTTCCATAAAAAGTAACTATGTAATTAGTGACTTTTTTTTTAGGGAGTAATGCAATATTGTAATGCATTAGTTTTAAAAGTAACTTTCCCCATCACTGCTGATAAACATGTTTCTTTCTCTCAGGCAGAGATGCACCGACTGTCTTCAGTCAGCAGTGAGCAGCTGGAGCAGAAATATCAGGAGTATTTACAGCAGAATCAGGAGGACGCTGGGGTCAAGTTCAAAGCGGGAAATCGTTTCTATGAGCTCCGTTTCACAGGTTTGTTATATGCCAGTGTTCTGTGTGGGTTTCAGCTGTATTAAGATCTGATCACTGATAATCTTGTTCACAGACATGAAACAACGAAATGAAGTGAGCGGCACAGAGAGACCCGTCAGGCGACGGCCCGCGTTTGTTTCATCGGTCCTTGTCCAGAGGGCTAGAGCGAGGTGACGGCCCTCATGATCATCCTGTGGGTTGATGTCATGCTTCAGTCTGCTGTTTTGTGTTATTCTGTGTGATCTTATTTCCCAGATGTTGCGGTGCCAGCAAGACTCACTTTTCTAAAGGTGTTCCTGGATTTTGGGACCAAACTGCGATTCCTGACTCTGGATTCCAGGTGCAGCTCTTTGTGATGTTCTTGGTCATTTCATCATCATCATCACTGCTTACTAATAAAACAGATCTCTCGTTTATTTGCAGAGGGTCCGTCTCCCGCCGTCTCACAGAGATTACGTGAGAGTCCAGGAGCGCTTCAGTGAAACTCTGAGGGGTTTTACTGTCCGACAGATCGAGCGTGTGCAAAACAGGGAACTCTGGGAAGACTTCATGATGTGGGTATCAGTTCAGGCTTTTCCGTTTGACATTGTTGAGAAGAACTGATTATCTGTCACAAATCTTTAATCCATCTTTTACTTTGCATACTTTTTCTGCAGAAAAAAAGAACAAATGAAAATTGCAAACAAAACTGAGAAACATAGCGAGCGGCTTTTATTCCACGGCACCAGATCCTCTCTTGTCGATGGTGTATGTCACAGAAACTTTGACTTTCAGGAGTTTGATGCTTCAGCTTATGGAAAGGGTATGCTTTTATTACAAGTAGATCCCAGCTAACTAAAATATGTTCTAAGAATGTTTTGCTAACGTAAGTTATGAAAACATAATTTCTGAATGTTCCCTGAATGTTTTAAAAAAATTATTGGTTATGCGAACGTTAAGGAAACATTCCATTCTTCAAACATTATGGGAACGTTACTTTTGAATGTTTCAGAAAAAACATTCCATGAATGAAGTATAAATGTTTTTGTGCTAACGTTTTGAGAACATTGAATGAACGTTCTATTAATGTTACAGTTATTCATAACTTTGAGAGAACCTTTCCAGAATGTTAGCTAAAGTTTTAGAAGGAGAATTTGGCAAATTTGCTTGTAAATTGTAATTTTCTTCCTTATTTGTCAGGGATTTATTTCTCAAAGGATGCCAGGTACTGGGACGAGCGGACGGAAAGGTTTGCAGTGAGGCTGATGTTCGTGTGCAGAGTGTTGGTCGGGTACTACGTCAGAGGAGCAGCTCGTTTTCATCACCCTCCGGCCAAAAACGCTGAAGGAAGTCTGTACGACAGCTGTGTGGATGATCCGCGTCACCCGTCTGTTTTTGTGGTGTTTGACAGGTCTCAGATCTACCCAGAGTTTCTTATTACCTACAAGGAGAATAGCAAGTTTGAGGTGGAGCGGTCGGGTGTTAGCGCTTGTGACGTCTCTTTTGCTCAGGTAAACGTAAAAGAAACTAGTCAAACCTCCAG
The DNA here is from genome assembly GCF_019924925.1 of Ctenopharyngodon idella. Lineage (NCBI taxonomy): Eukaryota > Metazoa > Chordata > Actinopteri > Cypriniformes > Xenocyprididae > Ctenopharyngodon > Ctenopharyngodon idella. The sequence continues at coordinate 17,310,420 of NC_067223.1, forward strand.
AGCCACAGAACCAGAGCAAACCTCAGTCACCACCAACTGGGCCAGTTACATGAGCTCATTTAGGATCACACCTACAACAGGTTCTGCCAGTTCACTCAAGGGTCCAGATTCTGACCCAGAACACACTTCATCCTCCGGAGGAGGAACAGACTCTCTCATTACAGCCTTAGGTTCAACATTAGACACAACTGTGGGTGTCACCACTGCACTTCCTGTCTCAGCTGAACATATTTTCACTGCACTTCCTGTCTCTGCTAAAAGCATCTCCCCTGTACTTCCTGTCTCATCTCAAAATGTCTCCCCTGTACTTCCTGTCTCAGCTCAAAACACCCCCACTGCACTTCCCGTCTCGGCTGAACGTGTCTCCACTGCATTTCCTGTCTCTGCTGAACGCATCTCCCCTGTACTTCCTGTCTCAGCTAAAAACGTCTCCCCTGTACTTCCTGTCTCATCTCAAAATGTCTCCCCTGTACTTCCTGTCCCACATAGAAGCATCTCTACTGCACTTCCCAGCTCCGCTGAACGTGTCTCCACTGCATTTCCTGTCTCTGCTGAACGCATCTCCCTTGTACTTCCTGTCTCAGCTAAAAATGTCTCCCCTGTACTTCCTGTCTCAGCTCAAAATGTCTCCCCTGTACTTCCTGTCTCAGCTAAAAACGTCTCCCCTGTACTTCCTGTCTCATCTCAAAATGTCTCCCCTGTACTTCCTGTCTCAGCTAAAAACGTCTCCCCTGTACTTCCTGTCTCATCTCAAAACGTCTCCCCTGTACTTCCTGTCCCACCTAGAAGCATCTCTACTGCACTTCCCAGCTCCGCTGAACGTGTCTCCACTGCATTTCCTGTCTCTGCTGAACGCATCTCCCTTGTACTTCCTGTCTCAGCTAAAAATGTCTCCCCTGTACTTCCTGTCTCAGCTCAAAATGTCTCCCCTGTACTTCCTGTCTCAGCTAAAAACGTCTCCCCTGTACTTCCTGTCTCATCTCAAAATGTCTCCCCTGTACTTCCTGTCTCAGCTAAAAACGTCTCCCCTGTACTTCCTGTCTCATCTCAAAACGTCTCCCCTGTACTTCCTGTCCCACCTAGAAGCATCTCTACTGCACTTCCCATCTCTGCTGAACGTGTCTCCACTGCATTTCCTGTCTCATCTCAAAATGTCTCCCCTGTACTTCCTGTCTCATCTCAAAATGTCTCCCCTGTACTTCCTGTCCCACCTAAAAGCACGTCCACTGCATTTCCTGTCTCTGCTGAACGCTTCTCCCCTGTACTTCCTGTCTCGGCTGAACACGTCTCCACTGCGTTTCTTGTCTCGGCTGAACGCGTCTCCACTGCATTCAGTATGTATGCTTCTCCACTGCAGAAGTATTCAGTGAAGACTGAAGATCTGAGCATGACGTCTCTTCCAGTGGAGGTGAACAGAGCCGCTCAGAGTGTGTCTCGCTCCAGTGGATCCATGTCAAGCTCCTCAACGCTTTCCTCTCTTCCACATGATCACACAGGAAACTCTCCTGGAGGGACAAACCCTCACAAACCTGCAGCGGAGAAGAAGAAATGTGTTGTCATGTGATCTATTACTATAATCATAATATGCGTTTAGCACAAGCTCAATGTGCGGTGTTGTTCTAATATTTGTGTTTCGACTGTTCATTAAAACATTATCAGCTGAGTTCAAAGTTTAAGTTCTTTATTCAAATGTTTTAGGATATCAAGATGTGACAGTTTATTCTCATGTTAAATATTAACCTGTACTCTGACACATCATGTTGTGATTATTTTAGACTCGATTATTGTTTATAAAAGCACTTCATGTGTTATGAACAGTTGTACTGTTACTCAAATCAGCAGGTCATTTAATTTAACTGATTATCAATCTCTGATTTGTGTGTGAAATCTGATGCAGCATTATTATGGTGACGATGCGCTGATGGTCCACTTTAAGAGTAATAAACACAAAAATACAAAGATAAAACGTCTTAGCAATCGTATTTTCGATAAAGCTTCACATCTTTTCCACTAGTGCAGATCCTGAGCAGCAGCGCACCCCTCCAGCTCTGCGCACGCGCGCGTATGTGCCTTTCATTAAATATTCATGAGGGGGGGGGAGACGGTTCGTCCAATCGGATGCGAGTGAATTAATGCGGCGAGTCCTGCACGTTCCCGTCATGCACCGTGAGCGCGAGCGCTGATGCTGGAGTCGTTGTGGCACGAGCACGGACGTTTCAGAGGTAAATAAACTAAATCTGGCATCATTTCTATGACATGTTTTATTTATTTATTGCCTTTCCATAATGTGTCAGTACTGACTGTTAGTGCACAAGGGAAAATGTGATAAATAGACTAAATATTGTATTTTTCTTCTCCAGATTTTGATGGGTGGATATTTAAAGATGCTGTGTGATAATATAAGACATCTAAATTAAGGATAATTATGAAACCATCATTGTATGCTGTATTTACAGCTGTGATTGTATTAGTGGACACTGATATTGATGTCGGTGAGGGAATCCCTTCATATATCGATCTATTCATCCTCAAACCCCACAGCCGCCTCTATTCACTTCTGTTTTATTTAATCCTCATTATTTATTCATCATGAAAATATCTGAACACTTATTATTCTTTCGTACTGCGCGAGAACAGTTTATTTATTGTTTATTCTCAGCACATACAGGCAAAAGCCGTTACATGTCATTCCTACTGCGCATGCGCTCATTTTTGACTCGATTCATGTGTTTTGACTGAAGTGTTATTATACATGTCAATCAAACGACGCGACGCGACAAACCTGTGAAGCGCGTCACCGCGTCGCAGTACAGCTCATTATCATGTTCTAGTTAGCTGTGAGTGTTACTGTTGAGCAGCTCTTTATTGGCATTCCTCATACTATTTTTATTTTTCTTCTTTTACACTACTTTTATCATGTATAATTAATTTAGCATGGGATTAACATAGAGACAGTTAAAGATCAATCTATAATTAGATATATATCTTTCTATCTATCTATCTATCTATCTATCTATCTAATTCAAATTAAAAAATTGCTTTATTGGCATGACTGTAAATAATACAATATTGCCAAAGCATA
>NC_067223.1:17316001-17343501 GCF_019924925.1 Ctenopharyngodon idella
TGAGGAGGAAACACTCATCCTGTCCTCGTTCACTGGACTCGTGTTGATCAGAGCCGAGTGTGAGTCTCTTCAGCGCAGAAGTGTGAGATGATGGAGTCTCTTTGTGGAGTCCTGCGGTGCGTTCAGTATTTTTAGCTCGGCTCTGTAACGACACGAGCATTAATACTGCAGGCTTCGACACCGAGAGCTTCTCCGGCTGTAATGCTGCGTTCCGCTTCATTATGAGTGTGAGAGAAACAGTTGAAACTTTCACAGTAATCAGGAGGGTGTTTCTGGGATTGATTGATGTCACTCCAGGCTCACATGCGTGTGTGTGTGTGTGTGTGTGTGTGTGTGTGTGTGTGTGTGAGGAGTTCTGTGGCGTCCTGCTGCTCTGGAAACAGTTGCTCCTGGGACGGAAGAGGAAAACAGGAATGAGCGAATATTCCTCAGAATCTTCAGGACAGGATCCTGATCCTGGAGTGTGTGTTTGTGAAGGATGATGGTGACGTGTGGGCGGAGTCTCAGAGCGTCACGTGTGGCTCACGCAGCGGTTGCTAGGCGACTGGTATGTGGTGTAGGAGTTGATTATAGATGCTCCAGCGCGTTATTGACGATCTGATCAATATATTCATGATGCTCCATCTTTACTTCATTCTACTGTTTTATGACTCTTTTCTGCAGCAGTTTATTTGAATTTCCTTCTGTTCCATTGTGCATTTTCATTCTATTCTGTCACAATTTTATTTAATTAATTAATCTGTTATATTCCATTGCATTATTAAATAAAATATAAGATGAATTAGATAATCTTATATTTTATTTAACTTCTTTTCTGCAACTATTTATTTATTTGAATCTCAATTTCAATTCCATTTTCATTTTTATAATTGAGTTTCACGTTATTCAATTCTGTAACTATTCAGATGAATTTCTATTCTATGTGTATTGAATTAATTAATATATTATATATATATATTATATAATATATATATTCCACTGCATTATTATATAAAATATGCATTAGATAATCTAATATTTGATTTCATTTCTTTTCTGAAACTAATTTAATTTCAGTTTCACTGAATATCTGTTTTATTCTATAATTATTTCTATTCTATTGAGTTAATGAATCTGCTGATCTAATTAATCTTCTGCTTTATTTAATTTCCGTTCTGCATTAATTCTATCACGTGCTCGTTAGAGCGGGTTCTGACGGTAATGAAGCGAGTTATGATGAGGTTTATGATCGTGTCATCGTCTGTGATGTCGAGGGTCACGTGTTCAAACAGAAGCGGTTGCTAGGCGACTGACATCATCCGCTCTGGTCGTCTGTTTTAATTACACTGCTGCATAATTAAGATCTGCAGATGTTCTTGGAGTGAACCACAGAATTATGGCTGAATTGTGCAGCAGAGGATCATGGGATAGCTCTATTCTTCATGAGATGTGTGTGATTTAACGCTCGGAGCGTCACACGTGAGCATCAGTGATGTAAGTCGAGTTGAATTCTGTCTGTTGTTGATCCCTGCGGTCAGACTCGTTAATCTAATGACTCGTTAACAGGCTGTTTTTGTTGAGGTTAATGATCTGGTGTGTGTGTGTGTGTGTGTGTGTGTGTGTGTGTGTCTCAGATCAATCAGCAGCTTCAGCATGAATTACCTGCGCAGGCGTCTGTCGGACAGCAGCTTCGTAGCCAACCTGCCCAACGGCTACATGATGGACCTGCAGAGATCGTCCAGCTCCAGCAGCTCTCCAGCATCACCGGCCACTGAGCGCCGCCCGCCGCCGGCCCCGCAGACCCCCGCCCCCGCCCCGGCCCCGGCCCCCGCTCCGGCCCCCGCAGGGTTCCTCAGCTCCTTCTCCAGCGTGGTGAAGACAGCTCAGATCGCCAGCGCTGTTCAGGCCAAAGCCTCCGCGCACGCCGACGCCGCTCCAGCCAAACCGGCCGTACGCAAACCCAAAGTCCTGCTGGTCATCGACGACCCACACACAGACTGGTGAGAGACGTCACATGACCTCAGAGCCGCCACTGTCAAACACATGAACACCATCTTTATTTCTCAAGTCAAGCACACGTACAGAGGGGCGTCTAGATGACTTTAAAAAAGTTACGAATCTTATAATGGCATGGAAATTCATACAATTTAAAAAAGTCATGAAAATGAATAATATCAAAGCCATGGAAATGAATAACATTTTTCAAAATTCATGGAAAATAATAATAAAATCTGAAAAAGTCATAGAAATTAATACATTTACATTAAAAAAAAGGAAATTAATAAAAATGAATACAATTAATAAAATGTATAAAAATCATGGAAATTAACAACATTTTTAAAAATCAAAGAAATTAATAAAATCTGAAAAGTCTCAGAAATTAATAAAATTTGAAAAAGTAAAAAAAAAAGAATAAAATCTGAAGAAGTAAAAAAAAAAAAGAATAAAATCTGAAAAAGTAAAAAAAAATTAATAAAATCTGAAAAAGTCACAGAAATTTATAAAATGTATAAAAGTTACAGAAATGAATAAAATCTACAAAAAAAGCCATGGAAATTGCTACAGTGAATATACATTTTTCTAGTTATGCCAAGCTCTGAAATATTTTATTGAGTTGAAACTGCTGAGAAATTGCAATTTGTGAGTTAAAAATAATTTTAAAAACATTATTCCATAATCACAAATAAGTCAAAAAATGTAAATACAATATTAAACCCTGAAGAACATATTATGAAGCTACATAATTTAAATATATTTTTTGAATGGTTGAATAGAGAGGGTCTGTGAGAGCAGCTGAAGCACTGACTGTGTTTGACCACTAGAGGGAGTGAGAGGCCATCACAGCGCCGGTGTTTTACCAGCAGGTGGCGCTAGAGCAGCACACATCAGCTTCTCTTCCAGACCACAGTGCTGCAGGAGCATGCAAACATCTGTCCAATCAGATCCTGGGAGTTAATGTGAAGCATGTGGAATGAGCCGGAATGTTTCGGCATATAGAGATATATTGAGACAGACGTCGGCGTCTGGGAAACTCATTGCTACTGTTTGTGGACGTCTCGGCTGCCATTTCATTGGGAAAAAGGCTGAGATCTGTCTGTCTGTCTGTCTCTCTCTTCCTCTGTGGAATTCCTGACTGCAGTCAGAGAGTGTCTGGGAGACGCGGCCTTGTTCCCAGCGCTGCTGCTCGGAGAGAGGACACAATCACAGCTTCTGTCCGGCTGTCAGCGCTGCTCCTCTCTCTCTCTCTCTCTCTCTCACCTCACGCCTCGTCCCTGAGAGCTTCTGCTGCAGACCAGCTGCTTCTGTGTCAAAGAGCCTGAATCAGCTCAAACACACTGGAGTTCAGACTAAAATAAATAATCAATTAAATATATGGAATAATATAAATAGATATAGGCTAATATAAAAAAAATAGTATTATAAAAAAATGTATTTTAAAAAAATTAGTAATATAAAAAACTCAAATGTAAGTAGTAAACAATTTATATAATAATAATATTAATAATAATAAATTTTAATAAAATAAATAATAATAAATTATAATTGAATATAATGAATAATAATATAACAAAATAATAAAAATACAAAATAAATGTAAAAAATATTTTAAAAATAAAATATATTAATAATGAAAGTATAATAACAAATACTAAATACATTAAACAATAATTAAATAAACAATCATGTATAAATAAAATAATAAATAATAATAATATTATTAATAATAATAATAAAATAAATTATATTTGTTATTTATTCATAATAAATATAAAATAAAAATTAAATAAATAATAATTTATATATAGAATTTAATGAATATTAATACTATTAAAAGAATGACAATTATAATTAATAATAAATATTAAATTTTAATATCAATAAATTACAATTAATAAGTATAATAAAATACATAATAAATATTTTAAAAATAAATTATAATATTATTAATGAAATTATAATACTAAATACATGTTAAACAATAATTAAATCAACAAATAATCATTTATAAATAAAATAATGAATAATAATATTATTATTAATAATAAAAAATATATTATTTATTAATATTATTTTTAAGTTATATAAATTATATTTATTTATATAATAATAAATATAAAATAATAATTAAATAAATAATAATTTATATTTAGAATTTAATGAATATTAATACTATTAAAAGAATGACATTATAATTAATAATAAATATTAACTTATAATAACATCAATAAACTACAATTAATATAATAATAACAAAATAAACAAATAAAAGAATTATATAATAATAAATACAAATGAAATAATAATAATTTATATATAGAATATAATAAATACTAACAATTTTAAAATAATGACAATTAATAATAATTATATAATATATTTATTAGTAATAAATAATATAATAAATAATAATTATAAATAACATAATCAAAAATAATAATAACTCTAAAAGGATTGATGCTCGAGTGTTTTCTGTCCTTCAGGGTCAAAGTCACTGCAGTTAAACGAGTGTGTGTAAATGAAGCGTGCGCTCGTTCTGTGAGCTGATGGATGTGGAAATGAAATGAATGTGACGCGAGTGGCTGAATTGAGAGGAACAGACGAGTGTGCCGCTGCTCGTCTGTGGCGGATCTACAGTAAGAAGCTGGTTTCTGTAGATCAGCTCTGGATCATTCAGTGAAGATGACGCACAGATTCTGCTTCTGTAACATCATTGTTGTTTTTCAGGGCGAAGTACTTCAGAGGAAGGAAGCTGAACGGAGAGTACGAGATCCGTGTGGAGCAGGTGAGCTGAATGAATGAAAGCAGCTCCAGATGTTCGTACGTTTCCCTCCCAGAGTCTAGACGTGCGCCGATAGCATCTGTAGCTCTACATCTGTGAACCGTTGTGTTGTTGTGTTTCGACTGAGTAACCGCTGCTGTTCACAACAAACACACACGTCTGCGTCTCACACTCCTCCGACAGGTTAACGGGCCGAGAGAACCAGGCTGATGATGGTTATAGAACCAGAAGACCTCGGAAAACCAGTTATTTACATTTAATTATATTCATCTAGACAGTTTAAACAAACACTCTCACTCATTTCAGTGTCTCAGTGTACATTTGTGCACATCTGTGAGTTTATCTCTGGATAAGGCTTGTTCTCCAGGCGAGGTTTATCTGCGGCTCTTAATAACACTCCACAGACCCTTCAGACCCACAACAGGCTCTTTGTGCTCGTGTGACGCTCCAGCCCTGAGCCCGTGGATCGTGTTCAGAGAGATCGAGCGAACGACACGTTTACAGTCTTGGGAGGTCCTGCTGTTTGTTCTGACCGTCCCGATGTTCTCAAACATCTGCTGAGCAGACCGCCGTCCTCAGCTGAGCTTTATCAGACATCTGGAACCGATCCGACGCTCCAGATGTGTGTCCTCGTGTCCGTTCAGCTCAAACATTATTCATTTTCTTCACAAACTCAGAGCAGAACTACAACCATAAAAAAACATCTTCATTACTCCACATAAAAACATTATCCGAAGTAAAATATTAAAAACTAAAATAACTTATTTTGTTTGGCTGTTTTTGTGAGCTGATTACGTCTTATTTCACCACTGAGACTGTGTTCGTCCAGATATGATGATGAGGAGGTTATTTTGTCCTGTGTGTGTGTGTGTGTGTGAGTGTGAGTGTTTATGAGCTCTGGTCATGTGATCAGGTGAAAGGCACCTTGCATTCTTCACCCTAATGACACCCATTAGCTTCGGCTCCAAAAATACCTGCCAGGATTCCAGATGGGATCATGACGCCAGCACAGACTTGGAAAGCACCAAGGACTATGTGTGTGTGTGTGAGTGTGTGTGTGTGTGTGTGTGTGTGTGTGTTTGGAATGTTGACTGTCAGTATCTCTCTCACACACAGTGTTCAAAAGTTTGGGGTCTGTAAGATCTTCTGCTCATTAAAGCTGCATTTATTTGATCAAAAATACAGTAAAAACAGTGAAATATTATTCCAGTGTAAATCAGCTGTTTTCTATGTGAATATATAGTAAAGTGTAATTTATTCCTGTGATCAAAGCTGAATTTTCAGCATCATTACTCCAGTCTTCAGTGTCACATGATCCTTCAGAAATCATTCTAATATGATGATTTGATACTCAAGAAACATTTATGATTATTATCAATGTTGAAAACAGTCATATTTTTGTGGAAATACTGTGATACATTTTATTTTTCAGGATTCTTTGATGAATAGAAAGTTCAAAAGAACAGCATTTATTTGAAATAGAATCTTTTGTAACATTATAAATGTATTTACTGTCACTTTTGATCAATTTAATGCATCCTTATACTGAATATAAGTATTAATTTCTTTAAAAACAAACAAAAAAACCTCAAACTTTTATATAGCATGAAGAGACTTCATTTCCCATAATGCATCATTTGTGTTGCAGTTCAAACATTTCACGCATCAGATCACACTAATAAACTCCTCATTACGGTTAACGAGCGCTCAAACATCTGCATGACGAACTGAGCGTCTCTCTTCAGTCGTGGAGGTGAAGAGGGAAGGAAACAAACATCCAGAGTTTGTCTCTTGGACTTTCTCCTGTTTTCCTTTCCCAGCAAGAGAAGCCTGAATGCGTTACCCGGACCGTAACCATGGCAGTGCGAGTCTGGCACACCTCCCGTGCTCCCGGCCAATCGAGTGCCTCCATGCCAGCCGGCCAATAGGAGTGACTTATGTGTGTGTCCTCTAACTGCTGTTTGACATTCATCTGTGTGTGTGTGTGTGTGTGTGTGTGTGTGTGTGTCCTTTAAAGCACAGATGTTTATGTCGACGAGCTGTTCTCTCACTGAGACGACAAATAAATGCATAATCTACCAGTCCCAAACTTTTGAGCTTCTGTACTTCATGTTGAGTGTTTGGCATAAATGGCCTTCTGTGTCTATTATTTTGGTGTTTTATAAGGTGTAAAATATATAAATATAGAAATACCATTGTTTTATTAATAAGGATGTAACCACTTAGATCATAGATGAAAATATAGTAAAAACACGTAATTTACTAAGGAAATATATGGTTTTTAAAGCGACCCAAAGGGTAAAGTTCAACTTTTTTTCACAATTATTGATCTATAGAGTCCAGAGAATTGTCCTGCACTGGTTTTATTCCGATCGGGTGAAAAACCTAGGACTAGTTCGCAAAAGTATGTTTTTTACATAATTGTGAATATTTAATGAACGGTTTGATTGACAGCATTGGTTCTTGAGGCAAAGTTTTTCAGAATGAGGAGATCTATCAAATGATATGCATATTGTGTGTATGTGCAAAACATCACATGATTACAGAGGCGTAAAACTCGTTAGCACCAACTAGTGGCCAATTTAATTCAAAATTCTCACAGACCTCTAGGGCCATGAGTCGAACATGCCCACCGAGTTTCATTCCGATCGGCCTCCGTTAACCTTGTCTAATAGGTGCTCAAAATTTCATTGGCCGATGGCGGCCATGTTTTTTTGAGATATGCCAATGTCCTCATAGACCATCATGCCCCCTTTGACCAAGACACTGCATGCCAAATTTCAAGTCGATCTGAATAACGGTTGCGTAGTTACAGCTGTTTTCAAGTTTTTTTCAAGTTATAGCACCACCTAGTGTCCAATCACTGCATTTCTTTTACTGTGACCAAAGAATGAGCCTCTACACATGTGAACCGAGTTTAGTGAAAATATCTCATTCCGTTCAAGAGTTATAGCCATTTTAGTAAAAGTGGCTCCGCCCACATCATGTTTTTCGAGCGACCGTGAATCGAAGTTTCAGCTTTTTTTTTTTTTGATAATTATTAACATTAAGAATCCAGAGAATATCTCTGCACTGGTTTGGTTCTGATCGGGCGAAAAACCTAGAGCTAGTTCACAAAAGTAGGTTTTGGACAAAATTCAAAATGGTGGACATTTTTCCCGGGCGGAAATAAAATGGGCTCTTAATGACGTTAGTGTGTGACGCTGGTTTACGACATCAAAATAATTGTTGATTTTGTGTTTATAGGCTGTAGAAATCTGTAATTCATATCTGTGATTCAGTGCCTTCAAAAAGCTGATTAAAACAGTGAAGTTTAACCGACCAATGGCGTGAGTTTGGGGCGTGGCCAACAGAAACCTGTTTGAGAACACTCATTATGTTTTGTATTTTTGTCCGTTCCTTCGGCTCAGTGTGATCTGATCTGTGTCTGACCAGCGTCTCTTGAGTTTACAAGGGCTGATGGGTAACACGAGTCACATGACTAACTCAGAACGAGTGTAAGTGTTGTCGTATTTGATCTTCTGAACTCTAATCAGCCTGCGGTGTGTGTTTCAGGCCGAGTTCTCCGAGCTCAATCTGGCGTCGTACGTGAACTCCGGCTGTACGGTGGACATGCAGGCCAACCGAGGAGGAACCAAAGTGGTCAGGTGTGTGGTCTCTCATACGCATCAGCGCCGCAAGATGACATCATCCCTCAGAGAGCGTGTGATTGGTTAATGTCATCAACAAGGCTGAGTGACTCATTCAGCCTCAGCTAGTGTGACTTCAGGAGATTATTCTAGGTTTTGTCTTCGTAGTTTGAATTAGTTTATTTTTATATTTTCTGTTTTCATTCATTTTGTTTGTCATTTTCTAAAAATATGTATATTTAGTTTTGAGTAATTTTTTGTTTTAGGTATTAAACTAAGTTAAATGAAAATGAGAAATGTTTTTTATATATATTTTACTTTTCTATTTTACTTTTTAGTGAATTGTAATAATGCGGGTTCAGCTTCAGGAGCGTCGTGTGTGTGTGTGTGTGTGTGTGTGTTCATGTTCAGATGAATCAGAGTGTCATATTGATTCAGTTCCTCATCTAAACACACAAACACACACACGTTTGTTTGAGATCGTAGCGAATCAGTCTGTGCTGAATGAATCGGTTCCTTCAGAGCTTCAGATCAGCCTCATTCCTGCCTGGAAGCAGATTGTCATTCCAGACTGTTTTTCCAGCTTGTTTTCCACCGTTTCAGACAGACAGAAATGAGCTTTCAGTGGAAACACAATCGTTTGTCTAGACTAGCGTGACCTTTCTCCATCGTGTCTGAAGTGTCCGTGTGTTTGAATCATTCACACAGCTGAAGAGAATCACATTAACCAGCAACATCATCCACTAACGAACCACAATCCCAAACATGAAGAGCCTTTAACGTCTTTCCACTGAGCGAAAGGTTCTTCTTAATATCAGTTGTGTTTGATTGAAGTCTCCAGCAACTGGTTTTCTGTGAAACCGCTGGCGCTCGGGTCATGTGATTTGAGACGCTGTATTAATAAACCTCATCTGTATGGCAGTATGTCCTTCCTCACACTCGTGCCTCTCTCGGATTCAGATGTCCGTCATCTGCCAAACACATGTGATTATTTATACCTGCCTCACTTATCCAGACATCTTATACTAGTTTAATAAAGGTCTCTATTAATAGTGTGTGCAGCAGTGTTGAAATTCAGCCTCGCAGTCAAAAGATTGGGGCTGTTTGATCAAAAATACATTAAAAAAATTGTGAAATATTATTCCAGTGTAAAATATCTGAATATATAGTAAAGTGTAATTTATTCCTGTGATCAAAGCTGAATTTTCAGCATCATTACTCCAGTCTTCAGTGTCACATGATCCTTCAGAAATCATTCTAATATGATGATTTGATGATCAAGAAACATTTATGATTATTATCAATGTTGAAAACAGTCATATTTTTGTGGAAACTGTGATACATTTTATTTTTCAGGATTGTTTGATGAGTAGAAGGTTTAAAAAAGAACAGCATTTATTTGAAAAGTCTTTTGTGACATTATAAATGTCTTTACTGTCACTTTTGATCATTTTCATTAAAAAAAAACCCTGATAATGAACAAACTAAAGCTATTTTGCACACGTCATGATCCGGTTCTGATGAAAGCTGCTCATTTTCTGCTCAGATTTCTGAGGACTAAAAAAAAGTCCTGTTCTTAATGCGTATTTTTGTCTTGTTTTCCTGGGAAAGTATCTAAAAATCCTTGGAGTAAGGACGATACGATACCAAGACTTGTTTTCATAGATTGTGTTTAATATCAGTGTGTTTTGTCTTTCTGCACTGGCAGATTGTTCACTTGTTTTTATCTTGTTTATATTAGAACAGGTGAAAATATCAGTTCAGCGAGACGAAATACAATCAACGCTTCTGAAGTAAATGCATCTTGTTTTAAAAAATTCTGCCAAACTATTTCAACGACTGGAGAAAATGTGTTGAAGTCACGTCGGTCCAGGACGATGACCGTGAATGTACGTGTTTGGTGGACGTTCATAATGAGTTTTTGTGCGTTTATCGTGTGTTTCTCAGCACATGTTAGCGCAGTGACAGATATGATGGTGCAGCTGCTGCGGATCATGTGCTGCACATTCTCCTGCGTTCCTCCAAGAGCTTCTGTTCAGTCTCTAATGATCATCTGCTCTTCCTGTTTCTGGAGACTTTCTGCTCTTGTTGTGTCATTCTTTCTTTTTCCCTGAAAATGCTAGTTAATGTTACTGCATTGGACTAAAACTCACTGACTTTGGAAGAACAACTTCCCAAAACATTCTGATAATTTTTTCACTCTAAAACTGAGGCGCATGAGCTCAAATCAGTGAGGCCTACCAAAAAGAAACACAAAACCTTCTGACCCGGAACGCCAGATTAGTTTTTCAGCACAAGGGTTCACGGTAATAATGACCTCTATGAGCTGACGTGCTCCAGTGATCCTCATTTCTACTGGTTTTTAATGATTCTGTGTGTCCATTTTTGTTATTCTCTCTCCAGATCGTTCAAGCCAGATTTTGTGCTGGTTCGCCAGCACGCCTACAGCATGACCCCGGGCGAGGACTTCAGGAACCTCGTGATCGGCCTGCACTACGGCGCCGTTCCCAGCGTTAACTCGCTCTTCTCCATCTACAACTTCTGCAGCAAACCCTGGGTGGTGCGTACAGCGCTTCTCCGTCAATTCAGAGAGAGTTTGTCAGTGATGCACAGGCAGACACACCAAAATGACACTTTGATACTCTAATGTGTTAAAAGTTCTCAATTTATATTTATATTACATTATATTAAATATTAATCAAAATATTTCTGTATAATTATTTATTATACAGACTATACATTATCAATATATTTTCTTTAGACATAAGCCACTCTATGCTTCCCAAGAATTAACTAATGGGAACTTATTATAAAATCTTACCGAAATACTTCATATGTTGTTACCAAAGTCATTTTAGAGGTGGAGCAAGTTTTGATGGAAGATGATAAAGACTTATGATAATGAATGGCTCAGGAACATGAAAACGCTCGTGTTGATGTGTTTTTGTGTCTTCATTCTGCAGTTCTCTCACATGATCAAGCTCTACCACACTCTGGGTCCAGAGAAGTTCCCGCTCAATGAGCAAACCTTCTTCCCCAACCACACACAGATGGTGAGTCACTACTTTAACTACTTTAACTAGTCCTCCGAGAATAATAATGACGAGATAGTCACAGAGCCATTTTCACAATCTTTATTATAAAAATATAAAACAGAGAAATTAAAAATCAAAACATCCTTGAAAAGCTGCTAATTGAAAAATGGTCATCTCTCTCTTTTACACACACACATATACACACACAAACACACACACAAGCTTTCAGCCTCTTCAATGAGAGTAAAACAGGTCTGATCTGAGCAGAATGTTTGTGTTACACAGACAAAATACTGTTATAAAAACTTGGAGTTGGAGGCTGAGACAGAACGTTTTTACTCTGAACCAGCAGTTAACTAGTGTTCAGATGCTTAAACCAGCAGTTAACTAGTGTTCAGACGCTTAAACCAGCAGTTAACTAGTATTCAGACGCTTAAACCAGCAGTTAACTAGTTTTCAGATGCTTTTCTGTCTGATCTCAGCTTCCAACAGAGGAATGGAGCAGAAAATCTGATGAAATAACTTGAGTTTAGTGGTAAAAATGATTATTCTAGCTGTTCTGATCTGAATTACTTCAATATTGATGCATGATTATTGTTTGATTCATATTCTGTACTCTCAGAATGGATTGATGAAGCATTAGGTTTCTCTCATCAGCGCGGTCTAGATGTAGAAAACACATTGATATGAAGAAGATTTATCTACTGATTATAATCTTTGTTTTAAAGTAATAAAAAAATACTAGTCACAATTTCATAGCTTATATCATAAACAGCAAGAAGGAAAGAATCAAACGCACGGATCGCTCAGGCGTCGCTCTGCGCTTGTGCTGGAACGACCACATCTCAATGACCAAAACCCAACGTTTCAGCACAGTCCAGAGTGAGCATCATAAATAGATACTGAACAGTATAAATCTGGCACATGACGTTTATCTGCGTACATATACAATTTATATCATTTAAATCATGTTTAAAAGCAATACATCACTATAAAAGAGCAGTATTATTGCATTCATAAATTACTTCATATCTCAGTGGGTCGTGTTAATGAGGATCAGTTCGTTTCGTTTGGGGTTACCCAGCTAACAGGGAACGTTCTCAGAACGTTATGAACAAACGTTTTTCCAGTGCGTGCGTTCAGTTATCTGGTCTTTAATAATGTTAGCACAAAAACATCTTTTTTCTGAAACGTTTCAGTTGTATGTTTTTTAAATGTTTCTACAGAACGTTCAGAGAACATTCAAAACTAACGTTCCCATAATGTTTGAAGAATGACACAATGGAATGTTCCCTCAACGTTCATATAACCAAGATTTTTTTTTAAAAACTGGACGTTCAGAGAACATTCCGAATAGGGAATGTTAGCGAAACGTTCTTAGAACATGTTTTTGTTAGCTGGGTAACTGCTCCAGGCCTCACGCTTCATCTAATTGACGTGACCCGTTGCTGAACACACGTGATCTGATGTGGTTCTGTCTAATTACACAGAGGAAGATCAGGTGGGGCAGTTAGTTATTGTTGTTAGGGCGGGTTCAGGGGTCGGTGGTGTTGATGGTCACTTTGTCGCGGGTGGTCATCCCTCGGTACCAGCTGCAGTAGCCCTCCTTCTGCTGGATGCAGGCGTAGTTGCGGGACTGATACCCGGGGTAGCCGAAGTGGGACAGCATGTCCGTCCACAGGCACTCGTGTTTGGAGGTCACGAAGCAGGGCAGGTAGTGACACGGCTTAATCTGCAAACAGAGGAAAGTGTGTTTGCTTTACAGTCAACTGAAAGAGGCCATTTTGTGCTTCTTCATCTGTCTTTAGTGTGTGATGTCAGTGTTTCTGAACTCCCTGAAACGCCTCCATCTTGAGTTTTCTTCACAATGTTCCTCATTTAAATAATTCATACGCAGAATAAAGGGGCGGGGCCTGGTTGAGTTAGTGTAGTGTGTTGAAACTGGCGTTTATAATAAACTCACTGGAAGCAGTTTATCATAAAACTTTAAAGTTGTTTAAATCGTCAGTTTTTACGGTTATTTTATGGATTAGGATGTTAGACGCCACCCTACCCGGCCATGCAGTATTCATTTTATTTGATCAGGTCTGTTCATTTGAAAAACCCAGCAGCTCCTTCCTTCACTTCAGCGCTCGTGTTTGCTTTTGAAACGTGTGTGAATGAAACCAGACGGATTGAAAGGCATCTGCGGAGCTTTATGTTTCCAGGTGTTTTATGAATGCGGGTCATTCAGAACCGAATCCTCTTTTATCCGCTGGAGCGTCTGTCGTCATAAAGCCTCATAAAGTCTTTATGGAGATGCACTTGTTATTTGCGGCCAAATATCTGCATGAATTTTCTTCAAGTGTCAGAGTTATTTAAGGAAGACTAGAACGGTTGAGATTTTGATTGCTAAGCGAACATCTGCATGTGTGTAGAAATATAAAGCGACGCTCAGATCCAGTGATAACCTGCACTTCAGTGGTTCTGTGTCTCAGATCTGAGTCCAAACCGTTCAAGTTTGGCTTCTGAACCAGTGGTTTAATCCTGGTGCCAAACATCTGGATCCAGGCGTCGGTTCTTTATATGATGGATGGGAACAGCGTGACACTCACCCTGCAGTTGCAGCCCAGCTGATAGCGGTGGTTGATGCCCTTCTTCTGAGCCAGAGACAAGCGTTCCCAGCGCTCGTTGAAGTTACACAGGCCGGTGTAAACCTTCCCGTCATGAACACGACCTGCACACACAGCAGAGGTCAATCTCAGTCCTCGGTGACTGACACGGGAACACATCAGCACGGGTGTTCCTTCATAAATATCCTCTCTCTCTCTCTGGTTAGATTAGTCAGTTAGCCGGTTATATTAGACTGTTTGTGTCTTGTTATCATCACCTGCAGCAGAACAGCTGCGCGTCACACGCTCTGTTCGATCTTCAGATGATCTCAATAACACTAAAGAGAGACGCTATCTGATCATAAACACACGACCGATTCATGCCGACATTCAGGGCATTGACACTGACTGATAACTATAAGAGCAATTCAAAAGATACAAGAAGAATTTAATGTAATTCAATATAATATATTGTTAAAATGAAAAAAAAAAACTGCAATGTTTGATTGTTATTTAAAAAATTCCCTTTTTAATATTATCTTTTTTTAATATTAAAAGTTTCATATATTTTAACTGTATTTTCTATTTATAAAAATAAATGTATATATATTATATTAAATATCTCTATATTTGTATATGTTTCATTTATATATTTATAAACTTATAATAATATACTTGATCTAATTTTATTATAAATTTAGATAAAATATTTAATAGTATAATATATAATAATTATCTAATAAATAATATTTTATTATATTGTTATATACATAATATTTGAAATATTTTTAATTTAAATATTTAAACTTTTATAATAATATATATTAAAATAATACTTTAATTTTATTATACATTTATATAAAATTATATATTTTATTATATAGTTATATTAAATATCTAAATTTATACATATGTGAGTGTGTATATTTAATTTATATATTTATAAACATATATAATAATATATATTAAAATAATACTTTATCTAATTTTTATTATAAATGTATATACAAATTATATATAGTTATATACAGTATTTACAGTATTATGTTTATATAACACAGTTGTATCCTTTATATTTGGGCAAATACTAATTGGGGTTAAAAACCCCAATTAGTCAAACATTACTGGCTGTGAATCTTCTGTAAGGCTCTTAAATATGAAAGTAATCATAATGAAGATGAGCTGTTCAGTTTCTCCCATGATGCACTGCTGTCAGTCATCTGAACCCTGACTGATGATGATGATGATGATGGCGTCTCACCTGTGATCAGATACTGGTATTTGTTGATGTCGAACTTGACTCCGCACATGCTCTCGGAGTTGTGTGTGTAGATGTACTGCACATGCTGGATCTTGTCGAAGCCCTTGTACATCTGGAGCAGACAAACGAGACGAACACAATCAACAAACCCCCTGTGTGCAGCAATCTGTCTGTGTTTGCTAGTGTTCGATTTATTTCACATCTAAATAAACCTTTGTTTTGATTCGGTCCCGTGTGACATACAGGAAGTCTGAGAATAAACACGCTGTAGTTCACATGACAAACATCTGCGATGTTTTGTCTTTGTCGTTTGGCACGGGCCTGTGTTTAGTCTAGAGCAGAGATTCAACCTTCACTGCTGCTGAATGATCATGTGTTTCATCAGCATCAGCTCCGTGTGTCGTCTGGTGTTAGCGTCAGCTCACCTTCATCTGTTTGACCGTGTAGCGCATGGTTCCGAACGGACGGTCGTCCAGGAGTTTCTTGCCCACCACTTTTGCCCTGATCACTGCAAACACACACAGAGTCACGATCAGACCCAACCACAGACAACACTGAAGCATCATGGGAGCATGCGGGCCGTTTCAGAACTAAGCCGAGTACATGTACACTTCACAGATAAAACAATCCCAGAATGCATTGAGACAAGTGGGGAAAAAACATCTAAGATGGTCAGATTTATGTTGTTTTATGGCTTAAAAACAACTCGATCACATTATGATGCAGTATTTCAGCCTGCCTGAGGAAGACGAGTGACGAGATGAAGGAGTATCACATGATCAACATGATCAGAATCAAGCAATTGAGATACTGTGGCTGTACTGACATTGACTGATAACCACAAAAGACATTCATAAGATAAAATGAAATAAAATAAAATAAAATAATAAAATAAAATAAATGTTTTTTGAAAATATTCCCAATTTTTAATATATACATTATTTTGTATATATTTTATATTAATTTTGTATTATATATTTTAACTGTATTTTTCTGAATTTAAATATATAAATGTTATATAATAAATATATATATTATATAATAAATAAATATATATATACATATATATGATTGTTTAAAAATATATTTTTTAATATTTTAACTATTTTTCTGGATTTAAATATATAAACATGATATAATAAATGTATATTTTATAAAATATAGTTTTATATAAGATATTAAATAACTCACACACACACACACACACATTTATATATAACAGCAGGTTATTTCCTCAGATATTCCCACTGTAAATGTGTGACAGATCTCCTGTTTAGAAAGTGTGTGAAGTGTGTGGCGCTGAACTAGACTGCTTCCTCAGAGACCGCAGAATGAGGCCATGTCAATACGAGCGGCCTCTCTCCCATAATCCCCTGCAAACGCACACAAGTCTCCCGTCGGTAACCTGACACGCGTCCTGCAGACCCTCACTCATGTCACGCGCGGGACGCCTCATTTACAGCAGTCAATGGCGGTTCCTGTGCCCGTCTGCGGATCACCTGCTCTGAGAGAGACTGACGCTGGAATGCTTGTTATCTCTTGGAATTTCCTTCCCGGAATTCTTTGAGGCTCACATTCCTCAGACCGGTGAAAAAAAACAAAGGAAAAGTTCATTCCTGCCACCCTTATCAGCTCACAGGGAACGTTCTGGCAACAAACGTTCTTCCAGTAACGTTAATAGAACGTTCGTTCAAAGTTGTATCTATAGATATTATTTAATAAACCTGAGCTAATATGAACTTCTTCATTAACTAACGTTAAATACTGTAACAAATTAATGTATTGCTCAGTTTTAGTTAACCAATGTGACCTTTTAAGGGCAAAACTTTGACGTCCACGCGCTCTCACATTCCGTTTAGATGCTGTAATGAGTGACACAAATGATTGACGTCCCAGAGAAACAGAAGCATTTAATCAGAAACTCGCGCCTTCATGTTCTCTAATAGGTTTGACCCTCTCGTCAACGCTCAGGGTTCAGAGGTCATGCCATTGAACTCCAGAGCCGTGCTCTGATTGGCTGTGAGCCGCTGTGCCGGTTTTCTGGAACTCTCCCGTGACTCCTCGACCTCCCTGAGTGCCTGCGAATGTTTATGTAACCCAATTCCAAACTCGCTATGATGTCCACCTGTCCACCCCTCCGTCTGGCCCACGGGCGTCGATCCTCGCGGCTATATTTAAGAGCGTCAGCCCCTCCATAAGCCCTCTGAATCATACATGAAAGCCCAGAGCCGCACGCCCGCTGTGAGTCATGCATATTCATGAGCCGCGCACCACTCTGACTTACATTCGGGAAAGTAGGTGGCCGTTCGCTCAGAGAGGTAAATGGGTTAACGCGCAGAAATCCTCCTCTGCAGAGAGTGATTCACGCCGACGAGCCAAACCAGATCAGGAGTCGCTGTAATTCTGCACTGGGAAACTCAATATTGGACCATATTTAGTCAACATATCCTGTTTTTTACTTGATTAAAAGTCTGGAAGTTTTATTCTAGTTTTATTCAATAAAAACTATTTTAGTCATGCTGCAAAATGGTTAAACTTTTGCTCAAAATCATCATCTTGATTAACTTTTTATCAGAATTATTGCACTTTGACCTGTAAGCACTAATTAAGAAAACTCATTTGCATGCTTTATTTTTCTCATTTACTTATCTAGTTTCCTGATTTGTAACATTATCATCGTTGATTATGATTTCACTTTTTTAACTTTAGTTAGTGTGTAATGTTGCTGTTTGATCATAAACAACACCTGCAAAGTTACGACACTCAAAGTTCAATGCAAAGAGAGATATTTTCTTTTACAGAAATAAGGACTACAACAAACAGCAGGTAGGGTCTACAACGAGCTTCTTGAGTGACATCACTAACCCTATAATTTACATAAACCCCGCCCCCGAGAACACACGACAAAGGGGGCGGGGCCATGTTGGGCTGCTTTAGAGAAGAGGAAGAGTTGTTGTAGTAGAGTGTTGTTGTCATGCCGTCATTTTACCGCCGGACTGCTTCACAAACGAGGGTCAATTCAACACAAAAGATTAACATGACGGCACATGCTAGTGGATGAGTTGAATCAACTCCACAGCAACTACATAAATTTATCCACTAACCATTCAGAAACGTCTAAAAGTTGTAACTTCTTCCTGAGTCTCTCCATCAGTGTCTGACTCCGGTTTGAACAATGTAAGGCTGAACACCGTTACTGACAATCCTCATTTTGGCTGCGTGAGATTCTCCAGCTTTGTTGTTGTTGAGCTGTTAAAGCTCCGCCCTCTTCTGGAAAGGGGGCCGGGAGCAGCAGCTCATTTACATTTAAAGGGACACACACAAAAACGGCGTGTTTTTGCTCACACCCAAATAGGGGCAAATAATAAATGATCTGTGGGGTATTTTGAGCTTAAACTTCACAGACACATTCTGGAGACACCAGAGACTTATATTACATCTTGTGAAAAAGGGACTTATAGCCAATAAATTGCCAAAAATAAAGTTGAGATTCATGTTTGGATTTATTACAGTACAGTTGAAGGTTTAATCGCAGATTTAGTCGCACAAGCGGCTCGTGAAGGAACACAGACTGGTTTTACGGCACGTTAATTTGAGCAGAATATCTCAATAAACTCAAACATACATGTTTGTCATGTTTTCAGATCATATTCTCAGTGGAGAGAGAGTGCGAGCGCATGGTTGCCAGATTGAGAAGATTAAGTAAAACACTAAGCAGAAAATGTGTCCTTTTAAGTGTTTTAGGAAGTGTAGAGATTTTATTTTTTTAGTGTTTTAGTGTTGTCTTTTTTGTAAACAATATTGCATGGTGAGATAGTCAGTAGCTCTGTTTCCATTCAAATTTGTGAATTTAACTTGCACAGAATTGGAATATGGCATAAAATATTTGCTAATAAAGCAGTGTTTCCATCCCATGTGTTCCAGAGAACAAAATCGTCACTTCCTGGGAAACTGGTGCAAAACATTAGTAATAAAACTAATGCATGTTTTTATGCGCATTTCCATCCAGCGTTTTTTATGCAACATCCCAAAAATAGGCGGATGGAAACATACTTACACTTAGTGTTTAATGATGTCATCTCGTTTTAGTCATGGAAAAAAAAGTCATCGAACATTTTTTTGCTGTAGTTTTTGTTAACGAAATTAACATGTACACTATATATCAAACAGTAGATCCTGCCACTAGCAACGCCAAGGTCATGGGTTCGATTCCCAGGGAAAGCAAGAACTGATCAAATGCGAATGCGATATAAGTGGTTTTGGATAAAAGCATCTGCCAAATTCATAAATTATTTTCCATTTATGTATCAGTTTCTGTGATGTTTAACTGCGTCCAGAGCATCTCACCCCATCGCCACGTCAGATGGGAACCAGACCTCCGTTGGCGGGATATTAAACTCCAGGGGCCAAAGTGTAGGGCAAAACACTAATCTGGAGCTTGAAAGGCCTTTAGTGCGGCGCTCCAGAGTGAATAGAGCGTTTCAATTGCCTTCAAAAGCCCTGCCAACTGAGGCTACATGCGAGATCGGCACTGCTAAACTCATTCTGGAGCTGTGCAGAGGCCATATTGGCAGAAAATTGCTATAATGGAGTGGGAAAGGCATGTTTAATGTGTGTAGATGTGGAATGTGGGTCTGGCGCTGAAGCCCCTGATGGTTTTTCACAGTTTGTGCGTGTTGCTCCATCTCTGCCTCCTCTGTTCTGTGATTTCATGATTTAAGGAGCACATTTGCACATTTGTGATTCATCTCCCGTGAGTTGATTACAGAGCGCGAGGTACTTAAACACATGAGTCACCATCATCCATCCGCCCGACACTTTGAAGTCAAATGAAAGAAACAAGACGGACAGGAACGGCTCTAAACTGCCTTCTGAAGGACTGATCCTTAATTACAAAGCAGCAGTAATTGTGCATAGTGATGCACCTAATGTTAGGCAACCGGAAATATTTCGAAAATGTTTTGTCTGAAATTAGTTTCGGTTCGGTTTAGGTTGAAATAATAATAACTCTGATTCTAATAAACATATACGCTATATTACATATTCATTATATTTTTACCTAATTTTTACTGATGTCTTCATTATTTAACGTACAAAAAATTGGTGTAGAAACAATTTTCACTAAATAAACACTATTTTTGGTTTCAGTTTTCGCAACGTAACGACACAACTGCAGCGCAGTTTTAATAAACAGAACAATATCGTCCACTGATGTGGATGCTAATATAATTATTGTTATAGGCTAGATATCGTTATAGATATCATTATAGATATCGTTATAGTTATTGTTATAGTTATCATTATAGATATTGTTATAGACATTGTTAGTTATCGTTATAGATATCGTTATAGATATTGTTATAGACATCGTTAGTTATTGTTATAGATATCGTTATAGTTATCGTTATAGATATCGTTATAGATATTGTTATAGACATCGTTAGTTATTGTTATACATATCGTTATAGTTATTGTTATAGATATTGTTATAGGTATCGTTATATTTATCGTTATAGTCACAAAGCAGCAATAATTGTGCATAGTGATGCACCAAATGTTCGTCCACTGAAAATATTTCGGAAAAAAAGTTTTGTCTGAAATTAGTTTCTTAGGTTGAAAAAATAACTGTGATTCTAATAAACATACACTATATTACATATTCATTACATTTTTACTTAATTTTTACTGATGTCTTCATTATTTAATGTACAAAAAATTGGTGTAGAAACAATTTTCACTCAGAAATTGCTAGTAAATTTCACAAACAATTACGGCAAGTAACACATCAGATTAAACGTGAAATTTTGAAGTAGAAAAACTGCCTTATGTGCAATTTAATGTTTGGATACAACTCCGTTTGTTGAATATTAAATAAATTTGATGAATTAATTGATAATTAAATAAACATTATTTTCGGTTTCAGTTTTCGAAATGTAACTATATCATTAAAAAGTATAAAAACTTCCTAATGTGCAGTTTTGTTTGGATAAAACTCAACTTATTTTTGTTTTTCGGCTAAATGAAAACTTTAATTTCTGTGTTTCATTCGCTGATTTTGGTGCATTATTAATTGTGCACAATGTAGGAGCATATGAGTGGAGTATCTCGCCTCATATAGGTTTAACATGCTCCGCTCTCTACGGCTCTTTGTTACCCAGAAGCCATCGCTCCATCTGATGCCCCTGGAAATATGTTACACATGGCAGCAGAAAGCAAAGCCTTCTGCATTCTGTAGTACTGGAGGAAATCTGCGCGCCTGGCGTCCGGCCACCGATTCAGACACGCTCACAATAGCCGCAGTCTTTGCCTTTCATACAGCATGAATACCAGCACAAAGCCAAAGTCACATTTTATGGGACATCTCAATATCTAGTTTATCCACAAACACATCATCAGTATGCAAGTCATACGTGGCCTCTTAACCAGACAGTCCGGCTCCCATTTCCACACTCGGCTCATGAGCGGGATCTCGAAACGGGATTTTGTGGGTGTCCGACCCACGATTCCCCATCAGAGCGCAGACGAGGAAACCCAAAGTGAGAGGCGTTAAATGTAGCATGACACGCTAAAGTCAACATGAAACGCTGAAATAGTGAGATAAAATATTTAAAAGGGGTTTGATGATGTCACCAGAAA
This sequence comes from Ctenopharyngodon idella, assembly GCF_019924925.1. Lineage (NCBI taxonomy): Eukaryota > Metazoa > Chordata > Actinopteri > Cypriniformes > Xenocyprididae > Ctenopharyngodon > Ctenopharyngodon idella. The sequence continues at coordinate 17,337,913 of NC_067223.1, forward strand.
GTGTGTTAAGAAAGTAAAGCCCATTATAATGTTTTCAGAACCCCAAATCAATATCATTCGAATCACTTTCAGAGCGATTTTTTTCCGGCTGATGAACGATAAAAACACTGACACTGAATCCATCCTGCTTTAAAGAGCATTTAAAGTGACAGACGATAAAACTGCAGCGAACTTTTAAGAAACAGAACAATATCACTCTAATACAGACATTGTTATAGATATCTTTGTATAGATATCGTTAATGTTTTAGTTATCTTTAAAGATATCGTTATAGATATCGTTATTGTTATTGTTAACAATATCGTTATAGTTATCGTTATATACATTGTTATAGTTATCGTTACTGTTTTAGTTATCGTTATTGTTATCGTTAACAATATCGTTATAGTTATTGTTATAGATATTGTTATAGTTATCATTATCGTTATCGTTCTTGGTGTGAACGAGCCTTAACTCTATGAGAATAGCGAGGTCTATAACACAACTATCACAATTACGAAACAGAGGAACAATATCGTTAGAATCACTTTCAGAGCGATTTTTTCCAGTTAAAGAAACAATAAAACACTGACAGCAAATCAGAATCCATCCTGCTTTAAAGAGCTCGAGCATTTAAAGCGACAGACGACACAACTGCACCATGCTTTTAATAAACAGAAAGATATTTCGTCTGCTGGTGTGGACGCTAATCTATCGTTATCGTTATCGTTATAGATATTGTTATAGTTATTGTTATAGGAATCATTATAGTTATCGTTTTAGATATCATTATAGTTATCGTTATAGATATCGTTATATTTATCTTTATAGTTATTGTTCTTGGTGTAAACGAGCCTTAACTCAACTATAACGATAACGACACAGAGGAACAATATTGTTGGAATCACTTTCAGAGCGATTTTTTTTTTTTCAAGCTGTTGAACGATAAAAACACTGACAGCCAATCAGAATCCATTCTGCTTTAAAGAGCTCGAGCATTTAAAGAGACAGACGCCAAAACCGGAGAGCACTTATAATAAACAGAACGACATCACATTGGGGTAGATGTGAATATAGTTATTATAGTTATCGTTATAGTTTCTGTTCTTGGTGATTTGAATTCTTTTACTAATTAAAGTCTTTTAAAATCAGTGAATGGTTTGAGAAGCGCTGAGCTCAGGGTTGATGGTTTTCTGCTGGTTTCTATCATTTTGTGCTGCAGTGATTCAGATGTATGACAGCGCTGGTCCTGAACTCATCTTCTCCATCATTCACCTGTCTTCATTTAACCCTTCTGAAAGACGAGTGAAACCCTTCAAGACCATTAAAACATTCTGAAATGCTTAACGTGAGAAACACTTGAGATGGACCAATGCAGTGATGTAAGAAGACCAAACTCAGTATATGATGCAGATTATGAACTCGACCAGCAAAGTTTCACGTTTCCTCCCATAGAAAACCATTGTACCGAATGGAATGTAGTGCTGCATTCACACTCTGTGCTGCTGCCTGTTGATCGTCTGAATCAGTTTGGTCTTTAACATCACTGTAGAAAAGCCCAAACATGCTAATAACTGTATATTTTAGGAATCACTGTCCTGCTGAAGCATCTGCGTTCATTTATCAAATATGAGGAAAAGTGTGGAAAAACAACATCTCCGTCCAGCGTTCTTGCGCTCGCGCTGGCTGGCGTTTGTTGCCATGGATACCGCGAAAACTTTACGCTTCTCGTGTTTGCGTGTAAACGCGCAATGACGCACTTGAGTTTTAACGATATTTTAATCGTTTCGATTTGATAACGCGCCGCTATAACGCAACGCTATCAAATGCTTTAGGAAAACAGACGCGCTCGGGTGAAGAACATCTGCGCGCGCTGATGTTGAGTAAATATGGTCTGTTACATAATATGCAAAGTGTACTGTATTATGAATAACTCGCTCTAATGTCCTGCTCACGTACTTTAACCCCCCTCTCACACACACACACACACACACACACACTCGTGGTTTCTTACCAATGTCGGAGTTGCAGTACGCCTCCTGTGGATGAGACATCGCGCATGAACACGCGTCCGACGCCTGGTACATCAGACAGACGAGAGAGAACAGAAGGAACACGAGCACCAAACAAGGCTTCATTTTGAAGTGTTATGCGGCTGTTAAAGCTCCCGTGCTGTTAGACTAGAACGCGCTTCGCGTGCACACTGCTGTCAGAGCTCTTTAGGCTCGAAGTACATATAGTGCGCCAGCGGGAACGTCACGCGCGAGCGCTGCAGCCCTCCACCAATCACAGCGCGCGCCGATTAACATAACAGGCGCATGACGTAATGGAAGTGACTTCATAAAGATTTTTTTTGCCTCTGTTTTGAGACACTTATTTCCACTATGAGGCAGCAGATTGAGGCGGAAAATCGAGTCTTTGTGGAAAGGAACAGACATGTTGTGATACTGTGGCTTTAGGGTGAATTCATCAAAATCCCTCCCAAAAAACCTCAGTGACTCACAATACCAGTTTGAACACACCGCCTCATTCTTTATTATTCCACAGCATGGAAAATACGAATAATAAAGTCAAATGGAAGTATTGGAATTCTGTAGTAATTAAAAATTAATTAATTTTATTGGAAAAACTTTTCCATTTGTTTACATCAGTCAACTATATAAGTTAGCATGAACTAACAATGAAAAATACTTTATTAATCTTCGTTATTGTTAACTGTAACATGAACTATAACAATGCACAGTTGTATTTTTATTAACTAACATTAACAAAGATTAATTAGTACTGCTTGTTGTTTAGAGATGCACCGATACTACATTTCTCCACCGATAGCCGATTATTCAGTCTGCCGATACCGATAACATTAAAAATGAACATATATATCGGCCGATACTGATATGGTGACCGATATTGTGTATCCTTACTATATATTAATATGTATTTTTTAGAGATGCACCGATACTAAATTTCTCCACCGATTATTCAGAGCGATATCTGATAACGATAGATTGAGGGTTCTGCCTTTTTTACCTTCTTTTAAATGAATGATAGTTTCATTATAATTAATCATTATATTTTTAATTATTATATTTTGAAAGAAATGCAAATAAAAACTTTATTCTTTCCATTTCATTAACGTGTTTCAGAGTAACTGGTATCAGTTATAAACAAACACATTACTCAAATTAATATGAACACATTAACTAAATTCTGAAGATTAAATTAACATTTCTGAATGTTATTAATTCATATAATTACTATTAATATTGAAGATCAAACTGGTTTCTTAGCATTTCTTTACACAAAGCTCAAATGCAGTGCATTTTCCTGCCCTCTTTTGATTGACAGGATAAATCAGCCCTGACTATCGGTGATTATTGGCCGATATATCGGTGCTTCTCTGTTGTTGTCAGTTAATGCATTAGCCAGCCTTATTGTAAAGTGTTACCATTTTATTTTAGATCCATTTTGTTTCCAGTTTTTGTTTTCGTGATGTTTTTCTGACCATACGAGAGCGGTGATGCACATTCTCCTTCACTTCGCTCATGTTTTCCTTGTGGTCTTTATTAAATATGTACTGCATGATGACTTGTTTAAGAGTAGACACACATTTCATCATTTTGCAAATATTTAAATGCGATTATGCCAGATTCGCTCTGGTTTCTGAACATTCTTCATGTGTTGATTCTGTTTCTGTGATGGAAAACTACAGATCTGCTCAGTAAACACAATCCCATAATCCTCCAGTGTGGGTCTGAACTATGAATTAGCCGTAATGATGTTGATCTCGGTGTGTTTGGGCGCCGGTGGAGATATCGCAGGCCGATCTCACTGCGACGGGTTGCGTAAGTACCTTGTATGGTTGAGTTGATGATGGTCTAGAAGTCTCTGTGAGTGACGTGAACTGACCAGGGAATAAAACGGGAAGAGGCTCCCGTCAGTGAATCCGTGGCTCTTATATTGAGAAATGTGCCGCAACATGAATAAATGTGAACTTTACGTCTTCGGTTCAGGACATGCATGTGAAAGTTGAGTTTGAGACGTGACAGGGAGTACATGTGTCTATATTTGTTCTCCTAAACGGAGGCCGTGAGTCAGAGGAAATGCCTCTGCTGTTATAGAGTCCAGCGGGTCTCAAAACCAAACCCTTCAGCAAACTCAGCTGCTTTCGGTGGTTTTATCTGACGCATCAGACGCTTGTGGAGGAACATTTATATCAGGGGTACAGACGGGCTCCGGGGACCGCAAGGGAGCGATAGGGGGTCTGTGGAAAAGTTTAGAGAAAAGCAGTGTAAAAAATGAAGAACTAAAAATAAGATTAAACTAACTAAATAAATAAATACATTTGATTAACATAAAAGATTAATTCAAATAAATAAATAAGACATTGATACAATAGAATAAAATAAAATTTATTCAAATAAATACATTTTATTTAAATAAATAAAGATTAATAAATTAAACCATTTGATATAAATAAATGATAATATAATACATTTTTTTAAACGAAATTAAAATAAGTAAATAAAAATTGATTTAAATAAACAAAAAAATTACATTACAAAAAATGTAAAAATAAATAAATAGAAATAAGTAAATAATAAACAAACTAAATAAATGAAATAAATACATTTGATTAAAATTAAAATTAATAAAATAAAATTGTATTTAACTGAATAAATAATACATTAATACAGTATATTAACATAAATTGATTAAAATAAAACAAAATTTTATTTAAATAAATAAAAATAAATAATAAATACATTTGATTAAAATAAATAAAATAAAATAAGAATTTATTTAAATAAAAATAAATAAATAAATAAATAAATAAAACCATTTAAAATAAATTAATAGAATTTGATATTAGTAAATAATAAAGTAATACATTTTATTAACAGAAATTAAAATAAATAAAAATGAGAAAAACAGTGTAAAAATGTAACGGAAAGAGATTAAAAGAACTAAATCAATTAAAATTGATTTTAAATAAATAACATTTTATTTAAATAAATAAATAAATAATACAAATAAATAAAACTTGATTAAAATGAGTAAAAATAAGAAAAGCAGTGTAAAAATAAATTAAAAATTAAATTAAACCAAGTAGCTAAATAATTAATTTTATTAAAATAAATATATAAAATTTTATTTAAATAAATAAATAATTAAATAATAATAATTAAAATAATTTGACAAAAATAAATAAATGAATAAAATACGTCTAACTTACATCTAGCAGTACAGTACTACAGTGAGTAAACACGATGATGTAATGTAATAGAAACGAAATATTTTACACATTTATAATATTCATTTTTCACAGTATTAATTGGGTCTTTATACTGCACATGAATATATATATAGCTGCCGTTTAAATGTTAGGATGGGGTCCGTCGCACGAGGACGATCTAAAGATTGAAAACCACTGAAGTTCTCAGTATGGTGTTACGCTGGCTCTGGGTTTCCTGTAAACAAGGTGGTTTCACATTAAACTAGTGTGTGTGAGTCAAGTCCGGTCAGGGTCAGAGGTCAGAGGTCAGAGTGTCAGTGCTGGTGGGTGGAGGAAGCTGGAGGCGGAGCCTCTGCAGGGACTCCAGCTATAAA
>NC_067223.1:17348501-17446001 GCF_019924925.1 Ctenopharyngodon idella
TATTTATGTAAAATGTGTGATGTGTGTGTGTACTTGTTTTGGCTATACTTGTGAGGACCAAATGTCCTCACTTATATTGTGAAATACTTTCACAACCCAATAGTGAGGAGATTTGACTGGTCCTCACTAGTTTTATCTAGTTTAAGATGTTTTTATTCAAATCTAGTGATGGTCACATGTTTCTGTTCAGGAGTAGGGGTTGGGGTAGGTGATAGAAAATATCATTGATGCAATGTCCTCACTAAGATAGCAAAACAAACCTGCTTGTGTGTGTGTGTGTGTGTATGTGTGCATGTGTGTGTGTGTGTGTGTGTGTATGTGTGCATGTGTGTGTGTGTGTGTGTGTGCTTGTTTTTGTGATTTATGAGGACACAAATGAATATAATGTCATGGGTATTACACTGGTATTACAACGTAAACGTGAAATATGAGGTCATTTCATGAGTCCTCATATTTGAAAAAGCTTTAAAAACATACTAAACAATGTTTTATTAAAAATGTAAAAATGCAGACAGTTTCCTGTGATGGGTAGGTTTAGGGGTAGAGTTAGTGTAGGGGGAGAGAATGTACAGTTTGTACATTATAAAAACCATTACGCCTATGGAGAGTCCTAACTAAGATAGCAAAACAAACCTGTGTGTGTGTGTGTGTGTGTGTGTGTGTGTGTGTGTGTGTGTGTGTGTGTGTGTGTGTGTGTGTGTGTGAGAGAGAGAGAGTGAGTGTGTGGGGGTGGAGGTCAGTCGCTCTCATGATCTCAGATCAGTGTCTCAGAGGTCTGGGTGGAGGGCATGATGGGGTTTTCCACATCACAATCTTCTAGAAGAGTGAAATGACGTTTCACAATCACAGTCTCCATCTCTTAACTCCCCTTTGATTAACAGAAAGTTCAAAAGAGCAGCATTTATTTGCAATAGAATCTTTTGTAACATTATAAATGTCTTTACTGTCACTTTTAATCATTAAAATTTTTTTACCCCAAACTTTTGAATGGTAGTGTAGAATGATTTCTGAAGGATCATTAAAAACACTAATAAATATACATAAGAAAAAACTAACTAATTATCTCACTAATGAACTATTTGCTGACAGTCATTGTGACTCATCATTAGCACAGTCACCGGGGTCACGGGGTCATGTTCATTGTCAGTGATTTCCTGAAGCACAGGAAGTGCCTCCAGAAGTTTATCAGTGAGCTGTGGGTCACGGGTCAGTTTAAAGTAAACCAGAAGTTTTCTAAGTAAACGATAGTAGAATACATTTGTACTCTATTGTCATGTGACGCTCAAGTGAAAAGAAGTGTATCGTTTTAAAACACTGTACTTGCAGGTAATATAGTATGAATGAAATGAAAGGTGCTTATATTTTGTGTTTCGGCAGATAAAGGTGGAAACGGCGAATGATTTCCAGGACATCACCAGTGTGGTGGCGATCGCTAAAACCTACGCCACGGCCGAACCCTTCGTGGACTCCAAGTACGACATTCGCATCCAGAAGATCGGCAGCAACTACAAAGCGTACATGTGAGAACCTGCTGCTGCTCTGGGGTTTGTGGGTAAAAGCAGAGCCGCCAGTGGTGTGGCACTGCACAGATGTGATGTCATGTGACGGAGAGCTGTGTGTGTGTTCATACTTCTTCTTTTTAATGCCTTTTTACCCATCACATATTTTAATAATGTGTTTTCCAGCACAAACATATAAACATTCTGAAATCAAGAATGTTTGAAGCATGAAGTGTGTGTGTTTCAGGAGGACGTCCATCTCTGGAAACTGGAAGGCCAACACGGGTTCAGCCATGCTGGAGCAGATCGCCATGACGGACAGGTGCCACTCAAACACGTCACACTGATCCCAGCAAGTGTTTGACGCTCAGATCATCATGTTCTGTGTCTGTAGGTATCGTGTGTGGGTGGACTCGTGTGCGGAGATGTTCGGCGGTTTGGACATCTGCGCTGTCAAAGCCGTCCACGGAAAAGACGGCAAGGACTATATCATAGAGGTTTGCTCTTTCCCATGATTCTCATTACATCCATGTGGAGATCTGTCGCTGTTCAGGCCTCGAGATGACTGAAAATGACTTAAAATAAGACAGAACAATATTGTTAAAAAAACTTGAGTTGGAGGCTGAGATCAAATGCTCTTACTCCAAACCAGGAGCAAACTAGTGTTCAGACGCTTAAACCAGCAGTAAACTAGTGTTCAGACACTAAAACCAGCAGTAAAGTAGTGTTCAGACGCTTAAACCAGCAGTAAACTAGTGTTCAGACACTAAAACCAGCAGTTAAACCAGCAGTAAACTAGTGTTCAGACACTAAAACCAGCAGTAAACTAGTGTTCAGACGCTTAAACCAGCAGTAAACCAGCAGTAAACTAGTGTTCAGACACTAAAACCAGCAGTTAACTAGTGTTCAGATGCTTAAACCAGCAGTTAACTAGTTTTCAGATGCTTAAACCAGCAGTTAACTAGTATTCAGACGCTTAAACCAGCAGTTAACTAGTGTTCAGACACTAAAACCAGCAGTTAAACCAGCAGTAAACTAGTGTTCAGACACTAAAACCAGCAGTAAACTAGTGTTCAGACGCTTAAACCAGCAGTAAACCAGCAGTAAACTAGTGTTCAGACACTAAAACCAGCAGTTAACTAGTGTTCAGATGCTTAAACCAGCAGTTAACTAGTTTTCAGATGCTTAAACCAGCAGTTAACTAGTATTCAGACGCTTAAACCAGCAGTTAACTAGTATTCAGACGCTTAAACCAGCAGTTAACTAGTGTTCAGACGCTTAAACCTTATATTTTGTGTTTCGGCAGATAAAGGTGGAAACGGCGAATGATTTCCAGGACATCACCAGTGTGGTGGCGATCGCTAAAACCGATCGCTTTCAGACGCTGGTTTAAGCGTCTGAAAATATGTTCAGACGCTTAAACCAGCAGTTAACTAGTGTTCAGACGCTTAAACCAGCAGTTAACTAGTATTCAGACGCTTAAACCAGCAGTTAACTAGTATTCAGACGCTTAAACCAGCAGTTAACTAGTTTTCAGACGCTTAAACCAGCAGTTAACTAGTATTCAGACGCTTAAACCAGCAGTTAACTAGTATTCAGACGCTTAAACCAGCAGTTAACTAGTGTTCAGATGTTTAAAATTTAATTATTCGGATATAAAAGTAATACATATATAATTTTAAAATAATTATTATTAAAAATTATGTTGTTTTATTATTTAGACACTCCTAGTTTCTGTAAATTAAAAAGTTGTCGTTACAGCTGTTGTGTTGCATAATAAGAGTCTCCTGATTGTGTTCATTAACGGCAGCATGACATCATCATCGCTCGATTAGATATGCTTCACTGATGACGTCATGAGCTTCACCCACATTCCTCTGAGTAAATGATTCATTTGAACACTTGAAGTTCCAGAGTTCTCAAACCGGATTATACTTTAAATGCTTTTAAATGAGAATCAAACTTTGAACTGTACTAGAGTTCATCCTGGACACTCATTCTGTCAGTCACGTGAGGATGTTTTACATTTCACACAGTTTTGAATCATTCCTCTCAAAACAGCAGAAGCAACAGGCCATTCAGCGTGACACTAGCGCCTCCCAGTGGACACAGATCAGCACTGCAGCCTTTGTTATAGCTGTGAAAAATAATATTTACTAAAAATGATGTATAATACATTTGTAAACATTTTCATTACTTGAAACAAATTAATAATATATTTATTTATTTTATAATATATTATAAACATTAACTGAAATATAATAAAGTAAAGGCAACATTTCTCATTTTTGTTTAGTTGAACTTGAAGTGTGTGTGTGTGTGTGATGGTCAGGTGATGGACAGCTCGATGCCTCTGATTGGTGAGCACGTGGAGGAGGACCGGCAGCTGATCTGTGATCTGGTCATGAGTAAGATGGCGTTGGCTCTGCTGGGCGTCACCACACCGCAGACGTGCACTAAGGTACCGCACCGCTTTAATCTGACCCTGAGGATGAATCTGTGGAGTTGAACTCATCTGTGTGTGTTTGTGTAGACTCAACCCGGACCGCAGACGACTCAACCGAGACGAGCTCCAGGTGCAGAACACATTCGTACTGAATATAAAACATTATTCCAAACGTTTGACCGATAGTGTATAAAGCGCTGATTTGATGTAGCTGATCATCAGGTGTGTGTGTAGGTGGTCCTCGCTCGTCTCAGTCGGGTCAAGCGTCGCCCCAGCGCGCCCGATCTGCCACTACCTCGCCCAGTCAGGCCTTCCAGCCAGGTCCGATTCCCTCCAGCGGCGCCGGCTCACAGAAACAACCTGCGCAGCTCAAGTAAGACCCTCATCATGTGTGTTTGTGTGCGCTCATTAATGTCTCTCCATGTTCAACAAAAAAGAGGCGCATGAGCTCAGATCGGTGAGACTTACAGTCAGTCAGCTCCAGAAAGAAACACAAACCTGTGCTAACTGAAAGAAAACCAGTTGATGAAAAGATCAAACCCAATATTTGGAAATAATCAGGTATTTCAGCACAAGTTAAACATTTCCCGCATTACAAATCTGTTCACTCGTAAACATCACGTGATTGACAGCGCTCGCATCATCTGCTCTGGTCATCTCAGATCTGTGTTGATGAATGATCCAGAGCCTCCATCCGTTTCCCATCCCAGCATCCCTTATTTCCCCCTCCTGTCATCAGTGATTCTGAACTGGTGTGTGTCGCTGTTTCTTCCAGTAAATCCCAGTCGCTCACCAACACCTTCAGCGAGACGCTGCGTGGAAACGTCACGGACGACGAGGCCAAAGCAGAAACCATCCGCAGCCTCCGCCAGTCCTTCGCCAGCCTGTTCTCCGACTAACACACACACACACACACACACACTCGTGTTGGTCTGACGTCTGGGTGTGTTTGAGAAGTCAAAGTTCATTCGGTTGTGTCGCATCTTTGTTAATCTGCCGTCAGACAAACGTGTGTGTGAACGAAAGCCTTTGATGTTTTGTTTTTAACAGCTGTTTTAAAGACATGATAAACCAGCGGTTCTCCAGCAGGGCGACTTAAAATAACTCCACATGACTTTAGCTTTAAAACAACCGATGAAAACTGACATTGTGTTTCACATTTTTTTCCTTCAACAGCAATCATATTTATTGAAGGACCAGGGTTCTGATGGTCTTGGAAAACTGGGATATTTGAGGGAATTTCAGACATGGAAATTAACTGAAATGTCTTTACGTTTCCATTGCAAGCTTGAAAATATATTATCGAGTAGAAGTTGCTGAAAAGGGGCATTTAACAATTTTAAAAATAAATAGAAGAGTCGTATAAATTCATTATTGAATCCTGAAGAACATTCAGCTTCTTGAATCTTTCATTTTGATATGATTTAAAAAAGTATTTATTTTTATAATTTATTTATTTTTAGTTATGTTGATATATTTGAACACAAGGAGCAAATCCTGTATAATGAGGAGTCAGAGAGTTGAGAGCCGCTGTAATGTTTGATTTGTGTTCAGTGACTCTGTGTGAATCAAATCGGAGTGAATCGTTTCTGCAGATTCACTCTCTCTTCCAGTCTGAGCGTGTCTAAAGCCATCATCAGATCTGATGCAAACGTGTATTGAGCAGCAATATTCCCGTGTAGGAATAGAGCTCCGTCTTCCACCTCCGATCAATCTTCCCTTTATGAACTTGAGTTTCTATCTGTTCTTCTACTATAATCTCTGGCGTCTTCAAAGGACGTCGCGTCTCTGCATGGAAAAATGTGCAGTTTCATTTCATATAAAGCAATGAAAAAAAAGAAAATCCTGGAAATCTTGATTCACTGAAATGAAAAATCACACTAGTGTTTGAAATCAGTTCAATGAGCCGAACACGTCAAATTCTGATATTTATGGAAGCCCAAAAAATCCTGCTTTCGTTTAACCATAATTATGACATAAAAAGATAAAATTATGAATACTAAGTCATATTTATGGGATGAAAAGTCAAAATTATGACATACTAAGTTATAATAATGATATTAAAAATAAAAATGATGACTTAAAATGTTAAATATGACATGACTGAAAGTCATAATTTCGACCTTTTATCTCATAATTATGATGTAGTATGCCATCATTTGATTTTATCTCATAATTTAAAATTTTGATATAGTATGTCATAATTGTGAATTTTAATCTCATGGTTTCAACTTTTTAACTCATATTTATGACTTAGTATGTCATTTTTTTATTTTTATCTCATATTTATGACTTTTTAGCTCAATTTTGACTTTTTATCTCGTAATTTTGACTGTCTTAATATTTATCAAAGCATGATTTTTTTTATTATTATATGGTGGTAAAGGGCTTCCATAGATATAGGTTCAGTTTTCAGTTTATTAATGAACCAGTGAGATTATGTCCATAATTAATATTCAGATTAGTACTGTACAGTATTGTGTTCAAGCTTACGTTTCTGTTCGGTTTGTTGAAAAGGACCAAACTCTTTAAGCGTTCTGTGAAAATTGATTAGCCGTTTTTCTGATGTGCCGTTCGCTTTGTTTTCCCTGAGAATGAATCGCACAGAATAACGTGCAGCGAAGCCATAAACGCTGAGGACTCTCCTGTACAGATTCATGTGTGATTCCTTCCGCTCGTGTCGATCATGTTGAGTTCTGTGGACTGACGTGCCTCCGACAAAATATTACTCAAACGTATTTGAGACTTTGTGATGCTGAAACTTTTTTATGATTCTTTTGAGTCAATTGGACTTTTGATTCATTTCAAACCTCCATGTAAATCTTTGGCTCAGTGTTGTCGTTGTTGTCAGGAACATTTGCATGAATTGTGAAAGATGTTATGTCTGAAGAACTGAAATCAATAATCAGAGCTTACTGTATGAATGAGAGCAGATGAAAATATGAAATCATCATAAGAATCAAACAGCCAAGAGCAGAAGAGGACGTGACTAGAGCAAATCCCTCGAGTTCATTTATATTTCACTCAGTGAATCAATCTGTGGAAGCTCATTTATGACACATAAGAAAAAATCATGCTTTGGTAAATATGACATAAAAAGTCATAATTATAAGAAAAAAAAGTTGAAATGCAATGAAAAAGTAAAAATTATGACATACCAAGTCAAAATTGACAAAAAGTCTAAATTATGACAGTCATAACATACTAAGTCATATTTGTGAGATAAAGTCGAAATTATGAGAAAAAAGTTGAGATTATGACATACTAAGTCATAATTATGTCACAGTTATGAGATACTAAGTAATGAGAAATTATAATTATGAAAAAAAGTAATTATGAAATTATAAAAATTGACATAATTATCACATACAAAGTCATGATTATGAGATAAAGTCGAAATTATGAGATACTGTCATAAGTATGATGTATTAAGTCAGTTATGAAATAAAGTAAAAATTATTACACACTAAGACATAATTGTGAGAAAAAAGTCCAAATTATGACTGTATTCAGTGAATTCTGACTTCGTTCTGTATGTCGTTATTATTAGAATGTCATAATTTCAACATTTTATGTCTTTTACACAGCATGTTTCTTATGTGGCAGAAATGGGCTTCCATAAAAAAAAATCATCTAATATTGATGATGAATCTCTGTCACGTTCTGATGATGTCATGGATCTAAATGAACACAGAACCCTCTCTGATTTACCGCGGTAAATGTGGCATGACGCGCCTGTAGTGTTTGTGTTTCTCTCTGTGTCTTAATGTGTTACAAACTCTTCATTCTGTCTTTGATTTTATTTTTTATAATCTGTCTCTGATGAATGGAAATGCTATTAAAACTATGGTGTTTAATATGAACTGGTGTAATTGTGCTTTAATTGCTCTCTGGGAAATGAAGATGTTTCTTAAAATGGTTTCAGTTTGACAGATTGATTTTGTTTTGTTTATTTTCATCACAACATTTATTATATTTCATTTATTATCATCCTCCACCTCTGTCTCAGAGTAACTCAGTGAGATGATGATGATGATGATGATGATGTGAAGCAGCACGTGATCAGGTGAGTGATGAATCTGTGATTATTCAGATGTCATTATGATCACAATAATGAAGCACATAATGAGCAAACATGAGTTGAGGTTGTTCTCCTCTGAGCCACCAGATAGCAGCAGCGCACAGATGAAGAATAACACGTGACTGACGTCATACAGCGTCACGCTGAAGAAAACGCATGAAGCTTATAGTTGCTATTACAAACAAAATAGATGTTAAACTGTGCTTTTATTTAATACTTTTAAGTTTTTGTGAACTAAATATCAAGATCTTTCATTATAGTGTAGTTTTTCATCACAAAGGTCAAAGGTCTACAGAACGAACATGTTCATCAGAAGCTTCAGGAGATTCACACTTAGATTTTTCGTTCAGACTCACTTCTGATTCAGATCCTTCAAGGTCCTTCAGAGCGTCATTCACAGAAACCTTGCGTCTGATAAGAGCCAGTGTGTGTGTGTGTGTGGTTTTTCTCAGTCACCATAGAGAAATGCAAAGTTGAAGTTGAAAACAAGGAAAGGCCTTGGTCTCCATGGCAACTGCAATGCCTTAGTAAACACAAAGAGAAAGATGAGACGCTGAGAGACGGAGTGTGTGTGTGTGTGTGTGTGTGTGTGATGGATTCTTGCCACATTTCTTCTCATATATTTTTATTATGTTTGTCAATCATCGCATCAGGTCAGATTTTACCCCAACATCAAAATAAAACAAGAAATTATATAGAAAAAATATATATATTCTAAGAATGTTTTGCTAACGTTACCATTAAGTTATGAAAACGTTATTTCTGAATGTTTTTTTTAATATTTTAAAACGTTGTTTCTTGGTTATGTGAACGTTAAGGGAACATTCCATTGTATCATTCTTCAAACATTGTGGGAACGTTACCTTTGAATGTTCTCTGAACGTTCTGAAACATTTAAAAAACGTCCAACTGAAACATTTTCAGCATAAATAATGTTTTTGTGTTTTGAGAACATTAAACCAGATAACTTTGAATGTTCTGTTAATGTTCCTTGAACGTTTGTTCAGAACGTTGAGAGAACCTTGCCACAACGTTCAGTCTGATCAGTCCCATCATCAGTCAAGTACATACTTTAAGTATTTATGATTTGAATCGAAATGACTCAGTGAATCTTTAACTCGTCTTCCTGTTCGCTGATCCTCCATTTCCTGTCCGAGAGCTTCATTTCTATTGGATTTTTGCTGCTTGAGTCTCTTGTAATGGAGACTTATAATGTCATCGACTGAAGAATGTTTTTCTCCTTCAGGACATCTCCTCAGTGTTCCAGCACAAACATCTGAACGTTCTTCAAACACTGAGGAAGAACATCATAAAGTCCGAAAGCCTCGTGATGTGTGAAGCGTCTCACGGCGCAGGAAACACACTTTATTTCATGCAGACAGAATTAAAGCTGGTTTCCTGCTGACTGTGTGTGTTAATGAAACCGCCGTCGTCTGAGGAAAGGTCAGTGTGTGTGTGTGTGTGTGTGTGTGTGTGTGAATCCTTCAGGAGGATTTCGCTCGGGGCTCTGAGATGAAACACCCGCTGAGACGCTGATCATCCTGATCCACATGTTCTTCCTCAGTGTTTCTGTTTGTTTTCAGCACAAACATCTAAACATTCTTAAATCAAGAAACATTTACTGGAGAAGAGAAATTACTTAAAAATGAGTTTGTGCTTAAAACAAGAACAAATATCTGCCAATGAAATAATCACAGATCAGTGTGTTCTCCAGGTGAAAGCGTCTCTGATCTTCTGCTCTGTCGATGTGGTTTCGGGTTCGAGTTTTCCAGCTGTTTTCTGCTCCAGCAGGTGAACATGTTTGATCTGCTGCTCTTCTGTAAGTCGCTTTGGACTGCAGCGTCTGCTAAATGAATGAATGTGAGTGTGTGCAGATGTCCGTGCGGTCAGTGCTGGTCAGTGCTGGTCAGTGTGACACTATAAGATCTGAAGAGGAGAGCGCCAGTGTTTCGGGCGTCAGCTGAGAGCGGCTGGATTCAGACGACGAGTTTGTGGTGTTTCTATTCTCAGACAGACCGTTGTGTAATTATCCTCTATATGAACACGACACACCCAACACACACACACACACACACACACACACCCAACACACACACACACACACACACTCTCACAGACACACAGGATTTTCTTAAGCGTGGCGTTTACACACATCTACTCATGGTTCTGTTGGATCAGAGAATCTGTACAGAATATGATCAGGTGTGTGTGTGTGTGTGTGTGTGTGTGTGTGTGTGTGTGTGTTCTGAACTCATCAATACAGTCATTAAGGCAGAATTCTACAGTCAGGAGCAGAAGAAGAAAAACTGTGGATGTAATCTATCCTGGAGAAATGTGTCTGTTCAGGCCGTTGATCCCAGATACCATCACACACACATTCCATGATCCAGCGTCGGCGTTTGATGATTATGAATGCTGATACTGATGGCTCAAACATCTCAGTACAGTCAACACGATCTGAGGCGCTGATATCAGTGACGACGTTTCACAGAATCCTTCAGTTCAGCCATAAGAACAAATAAACAGCCGGAGGCTCGTGGAAAACATCCAGAGAAAACACACGGAGAACTCAGAAACACGAGGCACTGATGTGTCTGTTCACATCCCAGAGTCTCTGCTCCGCAAAACACCGGCTTCCTCCTCAGCGACAAACATCTAAATATTCGTAAATCAAGATACATTTACCAAAAAAACTGATCAAAATGAAGGAGTTTGTGCTTAAAACAAGAACCTGCCAGTGTCGGAAAACACACTGAATTTAAAGGGAAAACCAGATCATTTGGGAACTCGTTACAGTACGGTTCCATTAATTAACAATGAGCAAAACATCTGTATCAGCATTTATTGATCTTTGTTAATGTTAGTTAACTTAGTTCATGTCAGCTATTAAACAATATTAATAGATATCAGACAACTTTTGATTTTAATAATCCATCAGTAAATGTTGAAATTATTATTAACTAAGATTATATAGAAGCTCGTTTTCACCATATAAGGGAAAAAATCATATTTTATTGTTATAATTTCAAGTTTTTCACTTTTTAGATGAAATTATTAGATGAAAAATTGAAATTATGACTTAAAAATTCTAAATTATGACAAAAAGTTAAATTTGACATTATGTCGTAATTTTAGCTTAAAAAGTCATACTTATGCCATTAAAAATTCGAAATTATGACATTTTGATACTAAGTCGAAATTTTGGCTTAAAAAATTGAAATTATGCCGTTAAAAAGCAGAGATGACATTCAGAGTCATAATTATGAGAGGAAAAAGTGAAAATTATGACTAAAAAAGAAATAATTATGACATAAATTGAAATTATGACAGTTGAAATTTTGGCTCAAAAAGTGTCAGCTATTAAATAATATTAATATCAGACAACTTTTGATTTTTATAATGTATTAGTAAATGTTTAAATAAACATTAACTAAGATTATATAGAAGATTATATAGAAGCCCATTTTCACCATATAAGGAAAAAAATCACACTTTTGTAAATCGTCATATTTTGACTTTTTGATCTCATACTTAAGATTTATTTTGTTATAATTTTGACTTTTTATGACAATTTCAAGTTATGACTTAGTATGTCATAATTTCATATGAGCTCTGGTCCATTTAATAATATTAACATTTACAACTTAAAATGAACATGAACTAATATTAATAAATGCTGTAGGTGTATTTTTATCGTTTGTTAAAGATTCGAGATTCATGTTCAGTTTGATTGATTCACTTGATTCATTCAAGCTCAGTTTAACTAATGAATCACTGTAGGTGTTATTTCTCTGACTCTGTTGTCAGAGATGAGTTCAAGTTTTAAGCAGTAAATGTCTCTTGATTTAAGAATGTTTAGACATTGAGGACGAAGCTGATGTTTTGCAGCTGGTGTTTTAGCTGCTGATCTTGGTCAGCATCTTGTTGATGGCCTGTTTGACGTGTGTGGTGGAGCTGCGGCGGCGGGTCTTGCCCTGAACGGCTCGTCTGCGGCGGATCTCCCTGCAGAGCTCGTGAAACGCCTCGGCCACGCCGCCGCCCGTGCCCACCTGATCCGTGCACGCCGAGCACTCGTAGAAGGCGCAGGCCATGTCGGCCGCCAGACGCTCGCCCTCCTCCGTGGCCACCTGCCGGCCGTGCTCCAGATCCGCCTTGTTTCCCAGCAGCACCAGCGGCACGTGTTTGGGCCGCTTGACCTCATCCAGGAGGCCCTTCAGGGGAGCCACGTCCTCGAAGCTCCCGCGGTCTGTGATGTCGTAGACCAGGATGAAGCCGTCGCCCCAGCGCATGTGACCCTCCTTCTGCAGGACGTCCTCCTGAGGAACACAAACATGGTCAAGTGACCGGCGGGTGTGGCCGACAACTATAGTGCCAACCATGAAGATATAGTTTAAAAAATCCCTCGTAATGTAAAAGATTAGCAGGAAAAACTCATGCTTGATAAATCATAACAATGACATACTAATTCATAATTATGAGACAAGTCTAAATTATGGCATACTACATCATCATTTAAAAATGAAAAGTACAAATTACGACTAAAATGTAATAATTATGACACAAAAAGTTGAAATTATTATGGTATGATACTAAGTCAAAATGTTGGCTTAAAAAGTTGAAATTATGCCACAAAAATTCAAAATTATGCCATAAAAAATGTTGAAATGATGACATTCTATGTCACAATTGACATAAAAAGAAAATTATGACTAAAAAAATTATGACGAAAAGTTTAAATTATGATCCTAAGTAGAAATTTTGGCTTAAAAAGTCATAATTATTCCATTAAAAATGTTGGAATTATAACATCTTAAGTCATAATTATGAGATGAAAAGTTTCAAAATTCAAAATTATGACAATTATACTATTCAAATCATTAAAAAGTCATAATTATGCCATTAAAAGTTGAAATTATGAAACTATAATTATGGCATACTAAGTAATAATTAGATAAAAAAGTTATGAGATAAAATTTGTAATAATTATATAAATTATTACATAAATTTGACATTAAAAATTATGACTTAAAAAAGGCATAATTATGACATAAAAAGTTGAAATTATGACACGACACTAAATTGAAATTTTGGCTTAAAAAAATGAAATTATGCCGTTAAAAACCCGAAATTATGACTTAAAAGTCATAATTATAACATTAAAAAGTCGAAATTTTGACATTAAAAATTTTGACTTATCTCATAATTTCAACTTTTGATCTTTATGATTTTTTTCTTATGTGGCATAAACAGGCTTCCATATGATGTAGATGAAATGTTGCTCTCCATTAATTTATTAATGTTTTATTGATCAAATGTGACTGAGTAGATTTACTATATCGATAAATGTGTTGATCAGTATCCACCGCTGATGATGTGTGTGTGTGTGTGTGTGTGTGTGTGTGTGTGTGTGTGACGGCACCTGTCCGGCTGTGTCCAGAATCTCCATGCTGACCGTCTCGTCGTCAATAACGGCCTGATGGCGGTAGGTGGACTCTGAGAGACAGACACAGGTGTGTTAGAAGAAGATCTGTGTAAACACACACTGAGGTGAGCGAGAGCAGGTCTGTGCTGATGGAGATCACAGACTCCTGCAGATTTACAGCGAAGCTCAGAGTTCACATTACACATGTTTCTACACATGCAGTGTTTATTAGAAATGATTTATCATTATTGTGTTAAATTCGTGTCTCATAATCTTGAATCATAATATCTTCTCCTCCCTCTTGCAGCATCTCTTTTCTGATGATGAGGGCGGGGCAACCTGTCACTCACATGAGATCCACCAATAGCAAACCACAACCATCCAATCAATTCCCCACAGACAAAATCAAGCCCCGCCCTACATTTGTTCTTATTCCAGAAGCGTTTCACTCGGATATACGACACAATAGAGAAGAAAAGACCAGCTCAACTTCCCTTTCATGATGACTTTAATTTTAACCCGACTGTTATATGGTTGATTAGAATCTATCGGGCTGAACTCGATTCCAAACAGAATTCCGAGGCGTTCAGAATCACTCCAGGGAATCGATTCCTCTGAAGGTTCAAATGCGGAGTCAATTCCAAAATTTCTGGAATTTCTGGAACTGGAGCATATTATGCTTTGACCCAGGTGCATTGTGGGACATAAACTGGCTCTGTATTTGACTATACATCACCGCTTCCATTTCTGGCTGCTGCTAAAGTTGCCAGGACACGATCGCATGCTAAACCCGTCACACACACACTCGCTGTGACTGCGCACCATCTGTGTGTGTGTGTGTGTGTGTGTGTGTGTGTGTGTGTGGATTGACGTCCTGGACAGAGACTCGGCAGTGAATGAAAGTGTTTATGAATGTTTCTCCAGCACGTCGAGTCCAAATGTCTGCTGACTCTCAGCCAGAGTTTAATTCACTCACGAATGCTTGAATGTCATTTGGCCTTCTTGATGTGAACACAAAGAATTCAAACCCTCAATCATTTAAAGTGCCCTTTTAAGCTATTTTAAAGTCTCCTAATGTTGTTTTGAGTCTTCTACAACAGGTTCACATTCATACAAGGTCAAAAACACACATTTTCTCATAATATCCACTGCAGCATCAGCTCTTTTCTCTCAGTGTCTGAAACGGTTCGTTCAAAGATTCAGTCTCTCTAAACCTCGCCTTTCTGAGAGCTGCTCTGCTCTGATTGGTTAGAATCCAAATGCTCATTATCATATCTGAATCTCAGCTCTTGATTCACAGTGATACGAACAGTAACGATGGCGTCGGTTTTACCGTATCAATCTGTTTTCTTGCTTTGGCAGCAAAAAACAGCATCTTCTCGACATGAACGACACGAACCAAACTCTTCCAGTCTCAGATAAACTACAGTGATTGAGGGCGGGGCAAAGAGACGCTGTTCAGCCAATGAAGATCATA
Organism: Ctenopharyngodon idella; assembly: GCF_019924925.1. Lineage (NCBI taxonomy): Eukaryota > Metazoa > Chordata > Actinopteri > Cypriniformes > Xenocyprididae > Ctenopharyngodon > Ctenopharyngodon idella. Next base: position 17,363,427 of record NC_067223.1, read on the forward strand.
CATTAATCCTTTATACCTGAAAACAGCTCGATTTCTATTAAACTCTAGTAAACTCTGGTTTTATCTGAGGACACAAAAGAATCTGTTCTTTATTCGTTAGGCGTCTCTGGTGGTGAATTCAATTAGGTTTGATGGGTAAGAATGCGCAGATGAATGGCGAGTGTGTTTATAAAACAGACCTTTTCATCCATTTATATTCTATATTCACTCACATGACCTTCTCCGCCTCATTATTTCACTCACTTCAAAGACGCTTATTGTGACTCCTAAAGTCTGTCCTGAGTTTGCAGAGGTCAGAGGTCAACCGTGATGAGGTCATGAACATGAACGTCAAAGAGCAGAGCAACACACTGCAAAAAACTGATGTTCTTCCTCAGTGTTTCTGTCTTGTTTTCCAGCACAAATATGTAAACATTCTTAAATCAAGAAACATTTACTGGAGAAGAAAAATGACTGAAGATATTTGTGCTTAAAACAAGAACAAATATCTGCCAGTGGAGTCAGAGAAATAATCTTGTTTTTCCTTTGAATTAAGATTATTTTTCTGACCCCATTTGTTCTTGTTTCAAGCACAAATTCGCTTAATATTGATACATATATTCATTAAATGTAATTTAATTGATTTAAGAATGTTTAGATATTTGTAAAGGAAAACAAGATATCAAGCAACCAATCACAGTTTGCATCATCATGTGACACGACATGCCTCGTAATCTTGAATCAGAATATCTCTTCTCTTCTCTGATGACCTGTCACTCACATGAGATCCACCAATAGCAAACCACAACCATCCAATCAATTCCACACAGACAAAATCAAGCCCCGCCCTACATTTGTTCTTGTTTGCGAGGCCGTTTCACTCGGATATACGACACAATAGAGAAGAAAAGACTGTAATTGTGTGTTTCTCACCGAGCGTAGGGTCGTACTCCCAGATGAAACGCTTCGTCAGGAACCGAACCACCAGAGCTGCAGACAGAGAGAGAGAGATAAACCATGAATAGAAAACACAAAACACATCACAAGTACTTAATTAAAGATCAGATAACTTTGAACGAACGTTCTATTAACGTTACTGCAATAACGTTTATAACATTGAGAGAACCTTGCCAGAACGTTCCCTGTTAGCTGGGCGATCTGATCGAATCACTTCTGCAAAAAAGCAACTACATATTTTCCAGTTTAGCTTAGAAAGGTGAATTACTTGTATAAAAATAATTCTTAATATCTTCAGTCATTTTGCTTCTTGATTTAAGAATGTTTAGATATTTGTGCTGGAAAACAAGACAGAAACACAATCATGACGCAGATGTGTCGAGTGAATCCGGTGTCTGGAGGAGAGGATCACGCATGTCTGATATAATGAGTGTGTGTGGGAGCGGGTGACCTCCTTCAGGTCCTCTCGCTGCCGTCTGACAGAACAGAAATAGCGGCGGCGCAGCGTCCCACAGAGACGGCGGTGAATTCTCTCTGCGGCGTTTTCAAAATGGAAATAAAGGCGTGAGTGTGAATCCACTTCCTCTGGAGTCTTACGTAAAGCTTCTCAGATTTCATCTGGTTCCACTTAAAGCGCCTGGTGTTCAGAAACACCTTCCACTGCTTCATATTTGACTCCTGATGAAACATCTGCTGACAGCTGGAGCGCTGTGATGATTAATGACTGCAGGAGAACCAACACAACCCTGTGTGTGTGTGTGTGTGTGTGTGTGTGTGTTCTTCCTCAGTATTTTTGTCTTGTTTTCCAGTATGTTCTGTACTGTAAATCAGGTGAATGATATATGAACAACACTAGTGTAGTGAATGTATTAAATGTGTAGTTTTACAGCATCTCCAGCCCAGGATTCAGCTGGTGTTCGTCTCTGATCACGTGTGTGTGTCGAGGGAGACGAGGGCCGCTCCGCACCGCCTGTGCCGTTTATCATCCCACTCCATTAACTTCCTGTCCAGCACAACAATGAGCAACGACACACGGCATCTGAGCCGCTCTGGCCAGCAACAGTCTGTCTGTCTGTGTGTGTTTCAGGTCTGATCCCGCGGGTCGTAACAGGAAGAGAGACGCCGCAGTAACGCAGCTGTGCTGTTTGTCTTGTGTTCAGTGAGCTTGACTGTGTGTGAATTAGATTCCAGTGTTTCTGTCTCAAATATCTAAACATTCTTCAATCAAGATACATTTACTGGAGAAGCAAAATGGCTTCAGGACCTATTATGCTCTTTTACTAACCCTTGATGTTGTTTTTGGGCTCTACTAGATTGAATGTTGATTATTTTCCTCATATTCTCCATTGTTCAGCTCCTCTCTTCCCAGTCTGTCAGTAACGCTCTGTTTAGTTCCTGTCTCTATGAAGCCCCTCCTTCTGAAAACCACAATGTGCTCTGATTGGTTGGCTGGAGCAGTGTGTTGTGATTGGTGTTTGGGAAATGTCCCGCCCCTTACCATAACTGCCAGTTTCAACACACTACTAACTAACTCAACCAGGCCCCGCCCCTTTATTCTGCATATGAATTATTTAAATGAGGAATATTGTGAATAAAACTCAAGACAACAATAGAGGCGTTTTTCACTTGCACTTTGTGCTTTGGAACTTTGGAATGAACTTTTAGCAGATGTCCATGTTTCGGTCCAGTGATGTTGATGACATCATCTCACCCTCAGGGGCGTGGCTTTAGAAGGAGAACGCCCCTCATCCTAAAAACAGCTACAAGTATCAGGTTAGTCATATTTCTGGACTCTTTCAGCGTGTGTCTTTGAGTCATACAGATTCTCCTGTACAATGTGGTTTTGTTTATCATCCTAAAATATTCATACTTTCTTTGTAGGACACAGAAGAATGAAAACTGACAGATCTGAACGCCTGTTAACCTTCAGTAAAGCAGTCACAGTTATGAATCATCTTCTCAAATCCCATTCAGAGCATTTTTGCATCAGGTATGCAGGAATAGAGCAGATATTCTGACTCATGAAGATCATTGGCAGATATTTGTTCTTGTTTTAAGCACAAACTCACAGTAAACAAGTCTTAACATCTTCAGTCATTTCTCTTCTCCAGTAAATGTATCTTGATTTAAGAATGTTTAGATATTTGTGCTGGAAAACAAGACAGAAACACTGAGGAAGAACATCACTCTTTCTGGAAAATATTGTCACTGATAAATAATTCATAATAAGAGCAGGAGCGTGAATCAAGAGAGTAGTCGTCATGTTCTCGTGTCTGTCATCATCATCATCATCATCATCATCAGTGGATTGATTTGGTGATGATGACGGATGGAGATGATCTGGATGATCGTTTATACACTTTCCACTGAATGCAGCTGGATAGAATCAGTTATTCTCTCACAGTTTCACACGAAACACAGAACGGAAGGACTGCATCAATCCCAGCATGCCCAATAAAGAGATCAATTAGAGCCGGGGGTCTGAACACAGACGGATGTGTCTCTGTGATCGATCAGTGCTGTTAACCGTCAATTAAAGCCACAAATCACAGAAACGTGTTTCCTCCGGTGCGGACGGCAGATATGGAGGATGACAGATTCAAATTCAGCGAGTCTGAATCATAATATTTACGGCGACATCTGTGTTCCTAATGCTCTGTTTGTCCGAGCGTCTGTTCAGAGCGTAAACAGATTTCCCCAGTCACTTCCTCTCGCTGAAGGTCACCAGCCTCTGTGTCCCGCAGAAACGTTCCCAGAAGCCCTTTCACTGGCAGACGCTCTCCGGCGCACGTTCATGCTCCGTTTTATACACACGCCGTCATATCTGCCTGTATTTGATGTGTTTAATTAGCAGCTGCTGTTTCATAATCTACATCATTCAGCCAGAGCAAAATTGCCTCCGTTTGCCCTCGACTCTCATTCACGAAATAATTATACACCATCAACACCATCATGGTCCATTTTAACTGCCCACATACAGCTCCTCTGGACAGTAATTATGGCCGTTTCAACTGTTTCTGCCATTCAATATTGACTAAAGCACTGAAATATAATCATGCAACAGTTCCACAAAAGTGATCTGAGAAGTGATAAGTTTCTTCCTTAGTATTTGTGTCTTAATTTTTCAGTAAACAAGAAGTCATTTTGCTTCTCCAGTAAATGTATCTTGAATTAAGAATGTTTAGATGTTTGTGCTGGAAAACACACAGAAACACTGAGGAAGAACATCATTTTTTGCAGTGAAACGCGACTACTAATTACGACTTCAATGGCATGTGAAGGCACTACAGTCTGCATTGCTTCAATATAGATTCATTTGATCTCGCAGAGTCTCGTTATGCAGATATCAGAGCCTAATCGAATTAATTAGTGTCATTAAGGCAACGAGCTGCTGAAAGAAGCACACGCGTGTGACGGTCGTGTGTTTAAATGAAACTAAACTGGCCGTGATTCTGTTAAATCACTGTCAATCTGACCTAAACCTGAAGAAAGCACAGATGCACAAACGATCTGATTAAACACTCGTTTACGCAGCAGCAGCTCATCCGTCTCTCAGCCCTTTACAAACACCAGCACAATAGCAGAAGAATGGAGCACATTCACATGAAGATCCCTAAGTAGGGCGCTTCAGCAGCTCCAGTTTCACACGCTATAGTGTAAAAGACACGGCTCGCAAACGTCAGAGCGCTCGCAGCGGTCCTGCTTTCCCACACACACCTCGAGATCATGATCTTCAGCGAACCGCACAATAGAGTCGCCATCACGTGTGTGTTTGATCAGCTCAGACCCCACTAACTTCTGTCTGTCAAAGGTTTTAACAGGGAACGTTCTCAGAACCTTCTGCCAAAGTTCTCTCAAAGTTATGAACAATAATTCTAATATTTGTAGGGGATAGAATATACAGTTTGTACAGTAAAATAATCATTACATTTATGGAAAGTATGAAAATATGAAAACCCAATATGTGTGTGTGTGTGTGTGTGTGAGAGAGAGAGAGAGTGAGTGTGTGTGTGTGTGTGTGTGTGAGAGAGAGAGTGAGTGTGTGTAGCTCATTGAATCACATATTCAACACACGTAACAGGCTCTAGTGAACATCTACGGCCCATTTAGAGAACATATTTTTTATTTTAGGATAAAGCCTAAGTAAGTGTTCTCAACAGACGTCTTATTAGTGTTGTGAGCGCACTAATGGATGTGTGGGTGTGGATGACTCACATCACCTGAACACGACAGAAAACGCTCGTAAACAAACACTCGGTGTGCGTGGGCTGCATGTATTTATTGTATTTCTATTTCCTTTCAGAGGTGAGCAGCGCTGACGTCCTGTTCCATTAGAGACAAACGCTGAGGATAATACGCACTTTATAAATCTGTAAAGCGAGCGTTGGACACACGCAATGCTCTATAAATACCCAGCATCCTCTCACTCTGGACACAACACAGCTCAAGCTGACCGAGAACCGCCCACTCAGACAGAAAGAGTTTGATTGACACGTGAAGCGATCAATCAGAGTTTGTTTGGTTTTTATGCAGCATTCAGACTACAACACTGCAAAACATGAGGATCCTTTTTGAGGGAACTTGCGCCACGTCAATGATGACGCTTCGGGGAATGGTCATTGGGGAACTGGTCATTATTCATGGGGATCAGTTCATGAATGAAGGTCTCTCAGCTGAGGTCACTGAGACCATTCTCAATTCTAGAGCTTTTCTAGAATTCTAGAGAGTTTTCACTTTATGGTGCAGAGAACGTAAACTGGACCCAGTGCTGGAGTTCCTTCAAGACTGTTTCTCTGCTGGTCTTACCCCATCCACACTTAAGGTCTATGTGGCGGCCATAGGTGCCTTCCACACACAGTTAGTTGGTGGATCTCCGGGAAGCACCAATTGATAGCTTGTTTCCTTCGTGGCACTCGAAGACTGATGCCTACGGCTCAAGCCAGGGTTCCAGCTTGGGACCTGGCAGAGGTATTGAAAGGGTTGTCCCTGGCACCCTTTGAACCTTTGGATGCTGCCCCCATCAGGTTCATCACCCTTAAGATGGCATTTCTGCTTGCTATTACCTCTCTTAAAAGAGTCGGAGATCTGCAGGCCCTTTCGGTCACCTCCTCTTGCCTGGAGTTTGCTCCAGGCAGAGTTAAAGCTATTTTGAAGGTGTTCACCAAAGCATCATCATCGATGCAGTGCCTCGTTCCCTTCTCTGAGACGTTCTTCCTCAGTGTTTTAGTCTCATTTTCCAGCACAAATATCTAAACATTCTTAAATCAAGATATATTTACTGGAGAAGAATTACACACACACTCTCTCTCTCTCTCTGACACACACACACACACACACGCACACTCACACACAAATCTTACACACACACTGACACACACACACACACACACACACACACACACATGCGCACACTCACACACAAATCTTACACTCACACACACACTCTCTCTCTCTCTCTGACACACACACACACACACACGCACACTCACACACAAATCTTACACACACACTGACACACACACACACACACACATGCGCACACTCACACACAAATTTTACACTCACACACACACACTCTCTCTCTCTCACACACACACACACTCACACACACACACTCTCTCTCTCTCTCTCACACACACACACACACTCAGCAGGTTTGGCTTCAGTCTGTGACTCATGAGTGTCATTATTCTGGTCATTATCTGAACAGCAGCTCTTCAGTATGTAGATTCACCTACTCATACATCACACACTTGAAAAAAATATATCTTGTTTTAAGGATGTTTAAATAATTGTATTGGAAACTAAACAAATAATAGAGTAAGAACGTCATTTTCAGTGTAGGTCACATTTATTAAATCAGAACCTGAAGCTCCGCGGGTTCATCACACGTGTTATCTTTAGCGTGTCCTCACGTCAAAGAACACTGCTGAAAATGTCATCTCCCATCACTAATTTCACTGCCACTCAGACGTTCAATTTCCTGCGCGAGATGTCAGCCGCTGACGTGAATAACAGCATAATGGATTCGTTTTGAAATGCTTCGCTCTGCTTTTGTCTCTGTGTGACGTTCATGAACAGAGTATGTGAGTGAGTGTGTGTGTGTGTGTAAGTGAGTGTATGAGTGTTTGTGAGTGAGTGTATGTGTGTTTGTGAGTGTGTGTGTGTGTGTGTGTGTGTGTGTGTGAGTGAGTGTGTGTGTGTGTCAGTCTCCTGATATGTATGAAGTCTCTTCTGGTGGTCTGCTGGTTCAGTGTGAATCGCTCCTCAGCAGCTTCTTCATCACGTCTTCAGGACAGATTAACCAGCGTAACACAAACAATCACATTTTTTCCGAGCTCTTCAGCCCATAAAGACTCGGACTGACCTGAACTGCACTCGCAGTTAATGCAGAAATGTGAATGATGCTCGCGGTAATTCATTTCAGATAAAACCGCCCTAAAATGGTGCTTAAAGTAACACAGTCAGACCCAAAAAAGCTAATAATAATGCAGACTCTCATTCCAACACAGTCCAGCACTGCAAAAAATGTTCTTCCTCAGTATTTCTGTCTTGTTTTCCAGCACAAATATCTCAATGTTACTGGAGAGGCAAAATGACTGAAGATATTTGAAGCTCACTGATTGGCTAACGAACTGGATACGGTTGCCATGGCACCTGCCAAACCATTCATACTGTACAGGTATGAGTGTGTGAGACACAAACACACACTTCTGTTCACAGTAATGTTAAACTCACTCCTCTGTTTCAGCACACAGGGTTCTGACTCTAATCCGTCTCGTTTATGACCCTCGATTCTCTGGTTTTATGTTTCAGCCGAACGTCTTCAGATGAGTCAGCAGTTCTCGTCCAGTACGAACACAGAGATCAGATCATGTGATCAGACGACAGCAGGAGATATCTTCAGGTCGTGCAGATCATACCATATTCGTTCATTTATCAGTTTCTGACTCTCACCTGACTTCCCCACTCCTGCTCTGCCGAACACGGCCAGCTTCACCTCTGGACTCTTCGCCATGACAACACAAGCAGAACCAGCCAATCACAGAGCCGATAGAGTCACCGTGGCGACGCCGTCATCTCCACCTGAAACAGACGTAAAACGGCAGATCTTCAGTATAAACAATCCGTTTAATCCAGGATCATTCACCAGAACTAAACATTCAGTCTCACACACAGAAATGTGTTCATTTTATCTGTGTGTGGCTGTTTATGAGCGTTTGACACACGATGAACACATTCATACAACAACACTGATAAAATGACGTTCTTCCTCCGTGTTTCTGTCTTGTTTTCCAGCACAAATATCTAAACATTCTTAAATGAAGATACATTTACTGGAGAAGCAGATTGACTGAAGATATTAACAAAAATTTATCAAAATGAAGTGAGTTTGTGCTTAAAACAAGAACAAATATCTGCCAAAATAAACTTTTTTTCCTTCTGAATTAAGTGTATTTCTCTGACTCCACTGGCAGATATTTGTTCTTGTTTTAAGCACAAACTCACTTCATTTTGATAAATTTTTGTTAATATCTTCAGTCATTTCTCTCCCAGTAAATGATCTTGATGTAAGAATGTTTAGATATTTGTGCTGGAAAACAAACAGAAACACTGAGGAAGAACGTGACGTGAACAAAGTGAAGATCACGGGTTTGATTCCTAGATGATATCAAGATCACATGACTGAAAAACGTTTGTCAAGCGTCTCTGAATCAGCGAGTGTCCGTCAGTCTTTCTGTGGTTGATCTCAAACGTCCTGCTGTTTAAAATTCATAAACTAAACGCTTCAAACGTCACAGTCTGTGTGTGTCTCAAATTATAGTAACAACCCAGATAACAGGGAACGTTCTCTCAACGTTATGAAATAACGTTCTTCCAGTAACGTTCGTTCAAAATTATCTGGTCTTTAATAATGTTCTCAAAACGTTAGCACAAAAACATCATTCATGGAATGTTTTTTCGGAAACATTTTGGTTGGATGTTCGTCTAACGTTTTTTAAACGTTTCTACTTGTTTCAGAACGTTCAGAAGTAACGTTCCCATAATGTTTGAAGAATGATACAATGGAATGTTCTCATAACCAAGAAACAACGTTTTTGAAACATTTAAAAACTGGACTTAACTGGAACGTTAGTAACGTTCGCTGATGTTGTGCACAGGGTTATTATCCTTAATGAAAACTATTAAAACATTTTTTGTTCATTTAAATAAAGCTGAAATATAAATATTACAAGAAAAATTAAACTTATTTTATTTCAGCTTCCAAGGAAACATTTCTCAATTTCATTTAGTTTAACTTGAAGTTCTAAAATAACTAAACTGAAATAAAAATGAATAAAAACTATATATACATATATTTTCACTGCAAAAAAAATGCTTTTCTTATTTAGTATTTTTGTCTTGTTTCCAGTCCAAATATCTAAAAATTCTTAAATCCAGATGCTTTTACTAGATAAGTAAAATTACATTAGACATTTTTTCTAGTTTTCTGGGGGGAAAAAATCAAAATGAATGAGTTTTTTTCTTGAAACAAGCAAAATTATCTGCCAATGGGGAAAGAAAAATAATCTTATTTCTGCTTGAAATCTTGTTTCTTGTTTCTGTCCCAAACACAAACAAGGTTGTTTGTTTTACCCCATTGGCAGATAATTTTGCTTATTTTAAGAAAAAAACAAAAACAAAAACACTTCACTTTGATTTTTTTTTCATCAAAAAAATATTGAATATTTGGACGGAAAACAAGAAAAAAAACAAAACAAGAAAAGCATTTTTTGCAGTGTTTGAATAACACACACACACACACACACACACACATCTTGAAGTACTAAAATAACTAAAACTTAAATAAAAATTAAATAATGAAATTAAATAAATAATAAAAACAACATAAACATAATGAAAACTGAAAGAATAAAAATAAAAGATAATTTAAAATATTTATAAAAACTACAATAGTATGCTTTATGAATAATAACACGAGCATCTCTAACAGAATCATGGGTTGGTCAGAACTCAGACTCTCCGGACAGATTCATTAGATTCACTGTTCAAAAGCTTTTAATGTGATAAAAAATACCAATGACACTCAAACTTCAGCTCTTTCTCCATCACACACACACACACACATTCATCACAATCATCAACGCACCTCATAAAGCTCAGATCATCAGATATAATCATAACCTTCCATCATAATGCTGCTCATGCTGATAATATGACATGACTGTTTTATTTTAATAATAATAAATGGTGATGCTGTCTTCAGGCTGCTGCTTGTTCTACATTGTTTTTAAACTTGCTGTAATGTGAGAAGAGAAAGTGTGTACTCACCGTGAGAAACACTCGAGTCCGGTCCGATCAGATGATGTGGATGTGTGTGAGAGCTCAGACATTCACTGAGAGAGAGAGTGTGTGTGTGTGTGTGTGTGTGTGTGTGTGTGTGACTGATGGATCCGCCCACAGACCCGCATCACACACCAGCGCAGATCAACAGCGACACCTGCTGGACGACACTCACATACACAGAAGGCCCGTTTATACAGTACACAAATTGTTACGTGTTGTATAAAGTTTCACCTGGAAAAAATGTACATAACTATATTTATATATCCTTTTTCTACACACCATTAAGGTCCAGTTTGAAACCCCCTGTCATGATCCTGTAAAAGTGGTTTTGTGGTGTTTTTCTTCTACTCACTGTTTGCGTTCATTGTATGTAAAAGAGTATCGTGAACATTGTGCTTTTGTGCTTCACAGAAAGTCTTACGGGTTTGGAACGACAGGAGGGTGAGTAAATGATCATTTTTGGATGAAATGCTCCTTTAATATGTGGTTGTTCTTACACTAGACCACAAGAGGGCGACACGCGCCTGTGAGACGGACAGCCATCATCAGATTTACTGCAGCTGATGCTACAAACACACACGATCAGTATTAAATATTAATATCACATTCAACAATAGTTTATTCCTCCATTTTGATTAGCAGCTCCTGATTTCAGAGGCTCTAGCGTGAATCGATCCTGAGATCACGTGATCGCTGCTGTAGCTCATCAGGGAAACCCTTTGTCCACATTCCATCACCGTGGTGAAGCTCATCAGCCAATCACAGAGCAGCTCTTATCTGAGGAAAAAAGAAAAGAGGAAGCTCGATGCTGATTGGCCAGCGGCTGTGTTGCTGTTAAGAGGCAGCATTCTCTCGTCTGTCTGCTGAGTATGAATCACAATCAAACATGAAACACTTCATTATGAGCGATATGAGTGTAAAACAGACACAACTGCTGCTTGTGAAGGCTAATTAGAGATGGATAATGTCTCTAATGACTCAGTGATTGTTAAAAACTGATTTTATCAATTCCGTGTTGTTCATACGGCTCTTTTATAAGGTTTAATTAGGAAGGACCGACGGTGCGCATGCGCGTTTTGTGTCCGCTAGTGTTGTTGTTGTTGTTGTTGTTGTTCCGCTCTTGAGTCTATGGCAGCCCATAGAACCGCTTGCGGGAAAGTTGTGAAATTTGGCACACAGATAGAGGACAGTCTGAACATTAACCAAAGCAAATTTGGAGTCTCTACCTCAAACCCTCTAGCGCCACCAACTGTCCAAATTTGCATTTATGTTTATGCTAATAGCTTTTTAACAGTAAGGGCTAGAAACAAAATAATTTTTTCCTCTGATTCCTTGACTCAAGGTGTCACCTGATGATGTCATTTTGAATATTTTTCTGCCATTTTGAATTTTATGAAAAACATACTTTTTCTATCTTCTCCTGGCTAGCCCAGCAAACATTGGTTAGACGGCAACGTCGTGTCCCTGGCCAAAAATAGTCGCAGTAGTACGGCATAAATCCGTAAAAATATGTAACAGAACATTTCCGAAAAATGCATTCAGATACATTTGTACATGTCTACAATTCTCTGGGGTTGCATGTATAATTGTTACTTTGACTTTTAGCTACATGTAGTTTAATATATAATAATTAATTAATTAATAAGATAACGTAAAGGCGTCCGTTCAAATTTCATATTGGAACTATTTTTCAACCATGAAGGGACGTGTCAGAGGGACGTCTTTTCAACAGTCATTAAACATTCAAATGTTTGCTGGGAGACCATTGCTGCGATTTTCATGAAAATCGAATCAGATCATCTCAGTCAATGTCGACAAAAAGTTATGGAATTCAATTGATTAGTTTCAAATAACACGCGAACGAATCCGAAGTGCATGCCAAAGTGGATGTGAGGCTATAACTCCTCAACTCTCTAGTGTATTCTGACCAAATTTGGTGTGTTATGACAAGCATGACCCAAAGATACCTGCGCAGTTTCGGCGCAGTGCCACCTAGTGGTCAGGAGATATGAAAAAAAATGACTGTTTTGCTTATAACTTCTTAACAGTTTGACCAAAAATCACAAATCTTTAGATTAACAATATCTAATTTTCCTGTGTCGGCCATGTTAGGTGTCGACCATTTTGAATTTTGTCGTAAAATGCTATATTTTACGAACGCATTGGTGTATCGTTATGAAAATTGTAAATAGAAAAATAGATAGATAGATAGATAGATAGATAGATTGATTGATTGATTGATTGATTGATTTAAGGAAATTAACTCTGCAGACAAAATGTACTATTAAAAAATTATTTGGTATAGCCTAATAATCATTTAATATATATATATATATATAAATAGTAATAAATGTAATATTATATATTATGTATAAATAGTGCAATATTTCATGCGCAACACATAAACAGACCACAGTCTATGATATTGAACATGATCATTCAGTGACTGTTATTAGTGTATAAATATGAGGAAGCATGAGGATGATGTAAAACAGGTCTGTTCATGTGATGAGATTCAGTCTTCTTGTGTTCAGAGATTCAGGGCGGGGCGACAGATGGCCGTGTCTCAAATCCTGCTCATCTGCCTAGATAGAAGACAGCGTGTGGGCGTCACTGGCGCGCGACGCACGGTCAGAATCAGGGAGCGCCGGAGGATTTGAGACGCGCCCCGAGAGACAGAAACCCGCTGCTGCGCTTCATTAGAGCCTCCGCGCGTCTCCATCATTCATCCGTCCCGCAGAGCCGAACCACACACCCGATACCGAGCACACAGAACCGAGGCCGGCGGCAGATGGACGGAACACACGCGCTCTGACGGCAGAAGCTTCACTCGTTCATGTTCGGCTCGGTTCGGAGCCAGGTCCGATCGCAGTTCGACCACTCGCTATTGTTCGGATGTGCTACGCTGAGAATCAAAGAGTCCGATTGATTCCCGACCGAACATGAGTTCTGCTCTCCGCTGGGTTTTATCGCTATGCTTCATCATCATCATCATCTTCATCATTCAGGTGCGTGCATTCTTTTAATATCTGTAAATGAACAGTAATGTGAAGCGTTAATTACACCCGCGCTTCATTAAATCAGCTCGTGTCTTTATAGATTCGAGTGAGTGTGTGTGTGTGTGTGTGTGTGTGTGTCGGATATCAGCAGGAACTGATGCGAGTTACACGATCAGAATCTGCTACAATATTCCTGCAGGCGAAACTGGGTCACACAGAACGTGTGTGTGTGTGTGTGTGTGTGTGTGTGAAGCATCAGTCGGCTTTCACTCACTGTTACTGCTGCACAGGAAATTAAACATGTATTCTTTAATAATAATGATATTAATAATAGCAGTATGGTATATAATATTATTATTAGTAATTTATTGGGATATTATTATTATTAGTATTATTAAACATGTTATATATGGCTTAAAGCTTATTTAGAGTAATGTTTCAGTGGAAGTCTGCAGGAATTTGTGCCTCTGTGTGTGTGTGTGTGTGTGTGTGTGTGTGTGTGTGTGTTAGTCAGCCGGCCATCAATAATCACAGACCGTCAGACTGATGATCTTCAGTGCTGCTCCTCAGCAGGTGTTGTGATTCAGGTTCGTCTCCAGTGATTTCTGCTCATGTGTGTTTGACTGTAGAGTTTCATGAGCTCAGAATAACACGTATCTGATCATCCTACAGTAATGTTTTAGAAAACATCTGGTTTTTAACAGAGTATCAGTAATGACGGGTAGGACTGTTCGATTTGAACATTTTTGGAATCGACTCTGATTCTGATTCCTGGAATCGACTCGAGTTGAACTGAGTGTTAGTGCATGAACAACTCTTCATTAAGCTCCGCCTTAAAACATCACTGGCCAGTCCCTAGCAATGGTTGCCATGCTATCAGACAAGCCTCAGTGGAAGTGTCTTGTATTTGTTTAAGATGACAGCACGTTCACACACTTTACATTTCATTGAAGTTTCAGCACATGAAAAGTTAATGCTGCTCTGAAGCTTTGAGCTACTAGTTATTTTAACCAGACACTGGATTATGAGACTCAAGGTGCTGTAAAAGTGGTCCGAGCTGCTCGTGTACATCACACGGATGCGGATGAAGATTGTGGCTTTAGTTGTTCACTTTAAACGGAGCACGTGCGTGTGTCTGAATCTGAAATGCTCCTCTTTCATCCATCAATCCATAATACATGAACCATCAGAGATTCGCTGCTCATCACATAAACGCTCCATCAGCAGCAGTCAGAGTGTCTTTACTGTCAGAGCGGAAAACACCAGTGAGATCATGAGTTTAGCTGGAAATCTTTATTAAACAGACCTTCAGGCAAGTTTACATCATCATTGTTTACAGTGTGTTATAAGTCTAGTTGCCTGATATTCTAAAGCACACGGTTTTCCCTGTATGGATGAGCTTGAAAAGCCCCTTCAGCCGGTGAATGTGGGTCTGGCCTCATTGACGCTCTTTGTCATCATTCATGAAGACACAGGACGGCCATTGAGCGCGTCTGGGCCGTGGCGTACATGACCCTCAGTGTTGAGATGAAGGCTGGCACAGACTCCGGCTTTCACTGGAGGATCCCATCGCATTCGCATGCCTCATTTACTGCCACTGATGCTGCAAAACCACTGCGACTCAATGAACAAACGCGCTCAGCTGCTGTGTATTTCACTCATTTAGTACATGGCATCTGCATGCAGCTCTCATGACTTTTTATCTTGCAATTCAGACTTTATAACTGCAAATGCAAATGCAATTTATATCTCACAATTCTGAGGAAAAAATCTATCTTGTAATTGTGAGTTTATTTCTCATAATTGCGAGTTTATATACTCTATAACTTGTAATTGCAAGTTTATATCTTATAATTGCTAGTTTATATACTCTACAACTCATAATTGTGAGTTTATATACTCTATAACTCGTAATTGCGAGACTATAACTCGTAATTGCGAGTTTATATACTCTATAACTCGTAATTGCGAGACTATAACTCGTAATTGCGAGTTTATATACTCTATAACTCGTAATTGCGAGACTATAACTCGTAATTGCGAGTTTATATACTCTATAACTTGTAATTGCGAGTTTATTTCTCATAATTGCGAGTTTATATACTCTATAACTCATAATTGCGAGTTTATATACTCTATAACTCGTAATTGCGAGTTTATATACTCTATAACTCGTAATTGCGAGTTTATATCTTATAATTGCGAGTTTATATACTTTATAACTTGTAATTGCGAGTTTATATCTTATAATTGCTAGTTTATATACTCTACAACTCATAATTGTGAGTTTATATACTCTATAACTCGTAATTGCGAGACTATAACTCGTAATTGCGAGTTTATATACTCTATAACTCGTAATTGCGAGACTATAACTCGTAATTGCGAATTTATATACTCTATAACTCGTAATTGTGAGTCTCTATAACTCATAATTGCGAGTTTATATACTCTATAACTTGTAATTGCGAGTTTATTTCTCATAATTGCGAGTTTATATACTCTATAACTCATAATTGCGAGTTTATATACTCTATAACTCGTAATTGCGAGTTTATATACTCTATAACTCGTAATTGCGAGTTTATATCTTATAATTGCGAGTTTATATACTTTATAACTTGTAATTGCGAGTTTATATCTTATAATTGCTAGTTTATATACTCTACAACTCATAATTGTGAGTTTATATACTCTATAACTCGTAATTGCGAGACTATAACTCGTAATTGCGAGTTTATATACTCTATAACTCGTAATTGCGAGACTATAACTCGTAATTGCGAGTTTATATACTCTATAACTCGTAATTGCGAGTTTATATCTTATAATTGCGAGTTTATATACTTTATAACTTGTAATTGTGAGTTTATATTTTATAATTGCGAGTTTATATACTCTATAACTTGTAATTGTGAGTTTATATCTTATAATTGCGAGTTTATATACTTTATAACTTGTAATTGCGAGTTTATTTCTCATAATTGCGAGTTTATATACTCTATAACTCGTAATTGCGAGTTTATATACTCTATAACTCATAATTGCTAGTTTATATACTCTGTAACTCATAATTACGAGTTTATATACTCTAACTCATAATTGCGAGTTTATATACTCTATAACTTGTAATTCCGAGTTTATATCTTATAATTGTGAGTTTATATACTCTATAACTCGTAATTGTGTTTATATTTCATAATTGTGAGTTTATATACTCTTTAAATTATAATTGCGAGTTTATATACTCTGTAACTTGTAATTGCGAGTTTATATACTCTATAACTCATAATTGCGAGTTTATATACTCTGTAACTTGTAATTGCGAGTTTATATACAGTTTATATACAGTTTATATATAGTTTATATACTCTATAACTCTATAACTCGTAATTGTGTTTATATTTCATAATTGTGAGTTTATATACTCTTTAAATATACTTTATAACTTGTAATTGCGAGTTTATTTCTCATAATTGCGAGTTTATATACTCTATAACTCGTAATTGCGAGTTTATATACTCTATAACTCATAATTGCTAGTTTATATACTCTGTAACTCATAATTACGAGTTTATATACTCTAACTCATAATTGCGAGTTTATATACTCTATAACTTGTAATTCCGAGTTTATATCTTATAATTGTGAGTTTATATACTCTATAACTCGTAATTGTGTTTATATTTCATAATTGTGAGTTTATATACTCTTTAAATTATAATTGCGAGTTTATATACTCTGTAACTTGTAATTGCGAGTTTATATACTCTATAACTCATAATTGCGAGTTTATATACTCTGTAACTTGTAATTGCGAGTTTATATACTCTATAACTCGTAATTGTGTTTATATTTCATAATTGTGAGTTTATATACTCTTTAAATTATAATTGCGAGTTTATATACTCTAACTCATAATTGTGAGTTTAAATACTCTGTAACTTGTAATTGTCAGTTTATATATTCTATAACTCGATAACTAAGTTTTTTCTTCAGAACTGAGAGATATAAATGTAAGATTGAGAGTTATAAAGTCTGAATTGTGAGATATAAACTCAATTCTGAGATAAAAGTCACAATTGACTTTGGAACAAAATGACTTTGGAACAAGCTACCGAAGTATTGTGATGTTCTTTTACTGTGATGTTTCTTTCCACCGGTAGTGAATTAAACAACACTGTATGTATTAGATGACAGTACATGATGAAATGATATCGATTGGTTTGTGATGTGTCGTGTCTGCACTGTTGGTCACATGACTCTCGCTCAATAGACGTCATGTATGAGGAACACATGAGCCGCTCCGTCTCTCTCCTCCAACACAAAGACTCTTGTATCTTGACTGGAGACGCTTGAAATCGATTCCGCGGAGCTGATACTCGGGCTGCTGTACATGCGGCATGTTTTTATAGTTTCCCATGAGTCTCAGCACTCACATGTTTCTCACAGACACACATCTAATGTTTCTGAATGGACCCTTCATAGAAGAACTTGGGAAACCTGAAAACTCAAAACAAAAGAAAGAAATAAGAAATTATATTTGGCCAATTTTTAGGATCATTACGCTTTTTTTTTTTTTTTTTTTTAATATGTGTTTACATTATTTTCATGACAAATTCTCAACAAAAATATTATTTAAAAACACTCTAAAAACAATTTAAAAAACATAATATACATTATTGTTCAAATATTTGGATTAAATAAGATGTTTTTGGAAAGAAATTAATACTTTTATTCATCAAGGACATTAAATTGATCAAAAGTGACAATAAAGACATTTATAATGATTCTATTCAAAAGATTCTATTTCAAATAAATTCTGTTCTTTTGAACTTTCTATTCATCAAAGAATCCTGAAAAATAAAACGTATCACAGTTTCAACAAAAATATTAATCAGTACAACTGTTTTCAGATTTTTTTACATCACAATAATGAGATTTTAGGGCAAGGGTTTATGTCATTGTGCAAATCATCTTAATGGTTGTAAAATGTTGTATCTTATATAATATATTTGATAATCTATTATATTCTAATTTATTATTATTCTCTTTAGGCTGTTTATGTTTTGGGTTTATGTTTTCCTGTTCAGAGACTCTCAAAAGAGCCCAAAATCCCTGCTGAGTCAGAGCTGCCAATCAAACGCTCCTCTGGAGTGGGCGGAGCACTCGATTGGCCGAGTCAGCGGCCTGTGGGCGGGTCTGGGCCTCCTGTGGTTGCAGTGGGAGGGGTTTATGAGTGTTTGGAATCGGCCCTCCATTGAGCGTGACGGTGGGCGTCCGAGCTGCCAGCGTGGGCTCTTTGTTGTGTTTCCTGGGCGAGCGGCGGGGCGGCTGAGGTCTGACCGTCCTCACGCTGCACTGAACATGCCAGTGTGTTTACTTTTAATTAAATGCAAGAGGAACATCTCTCCACGCATTTAATTAAAGCACCTGAAAGGGCTGGTCAGCAGAATGAGCTTGTGTTCCTCCATCAGGAGCTGTGTGCGTCTGTCACGTTCCTCTAAAACCTTCTTCACTCTGGAAAATAAAGCACTGATGGTTCCGTGAAGAAACTTTAACATCCATAAAACATTTCCACTGTACAAAAGGTTCTAAAAAAAACATTATTTTCTTAGTATGAAGAACATTTTAAAATCTTTTTCTGCTATAAAGAAACTTCTTCATGGAACCACTGACGCCAATAACAAACCTTTATTTTTAAGAGTGCAGAAGCACAAATGGGTTTATATGGGCTGTTAATCTTGAGAGCTTCATCTCTCTGGAACACAAAAGCACACCGGGTTCAGCCATTAAAAGCAAGATTATGAGTGTCTTTGACTTTCTGAAGGATTAAAGGCACAGATAATCCAGAGCTTTAGCTTCATCTTCATCGTTACAGCCTCCTCATCCTCGTGCTCCTGCTGCTCTTCCTCTCGTTACTGACAGAAGCGAGATGTTGTGATGTTCTCGTGTCTCTGTGCGGCTCAGATCCGCCTGTTTACATGATAATGTGAGCAGATGTGTGAGTCTGACGGCCTCCGACATTCAGTGTGTGACCTGCATTCATCTGTGTCTGTGTGTGTGTGTGTGTGTGTGTGTGTGTCTGAGAGAGCAATGGTGTTAAAGTGGTCATGAAAGGGAAGTTGTGCTCGTCTTTTCTTCTCTATTGTGCCGTATATCTGAGTGAAACGCTTCGCAAACAAGAACAAATGTAGGGCGGGGCTTGATTTTGTCTGTGGGGAATTGATTGGATGGTTGTGGTTTGCTATTGGTGGATCTCATGTGAGTAACAGGTTGCCCCGCCCTCATCATCAGAGAAGAGATGCTGCAAGAGGGAGGAGAAGATATTCTGATTCAAGATTACCAGGAACATCAATTTAACACAATAATGATGTGCACCGATAAATCATTTAGAATAAACACTGCAATATTTCATAAAAACAGGAATTGGTGTCTAGTTTCACTGAGATGTTTCTGATGTATTCACGAGTGTCCTGCTGATGCTGCTGTAGATCGGTGAGTTTCCAGCCGGTCAGTTTTACAGTCCAAAAGAACAACGAATATTAATGTCAGCATCCCAAGAGCTTTTGAATATTCATGAGTTCATCGTGGCTCTGTGCTTGTCATCTTGTTTTTGAATATGCAGATTTTATGTGCATTTCATTAGATCTAACAAATGAATTTTAACATCCTGCAAAATCAACAACCAGAATGTGTGGTAAAGAAAGCGAGGCTCAGATTCAATCTGTGTCGATGAGATTTGATTCAGATTATTTAATATAAAGAACTGTAAAGCAGCTCTGAAGAGAGTCATTATTCAGCTCTTTCAGTTGAAGAAGATCGCTGGTTTCAGTGTGAACTGAGATCAGTCTCCGTCTCTCCATCAGAGCTTCTTTCATTAGCAGCCTGAAGCTCATCGACAGATTTATCGTCCATCAGCAGTGAGACAGAGAGAGAGAGACAGATGTCTGATAACCTTCAGCAGGAGGAAATGCCCTTGCAGATCACAGGGTTTCCATCTTTAATCTCACATTCATTCATGGAGTTTCTTCATCTTCTTCTGATTGCTCTTTTGATATAAAATGCCACAGATATGGTCAGTCAGGCACATCCCTCGACTGCTGCTGTGCTTCTAGTAATATCCTGACAGATAGTTTGATAATTGTGTCAGATTGTTTTCTGATGGCGGGTTTTGAGTAAATATTGTGTAAAGCGTTCATTACTGATATTCTAGTTTGGATTTGAAATCTGAACCCCAAACTAACCCTAACCAGCAACATAACGGTGTGAGATGTATGTTAGGGTTTAGTCTGGGAAGAAGGACCAATCACTGTTCAGTATGCAAATATGACCATCACTGTCCGTAACAATTGAATTAGCACATTGTTAACATGTTTCTAGCATTATTTAACACATTGCTAGCATGATTTTAGCATGTTCTAACATGTTGCTAGCATGAAATAGCCTGTTGCTAGCATGAATTAGTATGTTTATAGCATGAATTAGCACATTGCTAGTATGTTTTAGCACACTGCTTGCATATTTCCAATGTGTTTTAACACATTGCTAGCATGATCTTGGCATTTTTTAACACATTGCTAGCATGATCCAAGCATGTTTTAACATGTTGCAAGCATGAATTAGCATGTTGCTAGCATGTATTAACATAGTCTTAGCATGTGTCTAACATCTTTTAGCATATTTGCTAACATATGTGTGCGGTACAGACTTTAGTTTTATAGTTTTGGTTTTAAATGTTTAAATTCATTTTTAGAATTCTCCTTTGACTTCCACTGATGGAATGTTCAGCATTCAAATGTAACAGACAGTCGGTAACATGTTTCAACATGAATTAGCACATTGTTAGCATGTTTCAAGCATGAATTAGCACTGCTAGCATATTTTAGCACAATGCTTGCATATTTCCAATGTGTTTTAGCACATTGCTAGCATGATCTTAGCATGTTTTAACATGTTGCTAGCATGAATTAACAGGCTGCTAGCATGTATTAGCACATTGCTAACATGAATTAACATGTTTTAGCATTCTGCTAGCATGATTTAACATATTCTTAGCATGTTTTTAGCATTAATTAGCACATTGTTAGCATATTTTAGCACAATGCTTACGTATTTCCAATGTGTTTTAGCACATTGCTAACATGAATTAGCGTGTTTAACATGTTGCTGGCATGATTTAGCACTTTCTTAGCATTTTGCTAGTATCTTTTAGCATATTGCTAACGTGTGCGGTACAGACTTTGGTTTTATAGTTTTGGTTTTAAATGTATAATTCGTTTTTTTAAATTCTCTTTTGACTTCTGCTGATGAAATGTAACAGACAGTGATGCTCATATTTGCATACTGAACTGTGATTGGTCTGTTTCCTTCAGGGTGTGCAGGTAATAATCTTCTCATATGTCCTCAGACTCTCTTCATCTCATATTGAATCTTCGAACACATGATAAAGGGAATATTGGTCATTTCTGCAGGAGGATCTTCAGCAGGTCCGGACAGAATCTTCAGTTGTCATTTTTCTCTGCTGATTTTGATAGAAAATCTTTATAAAAGACAGAGGAATTCTGGGAGCTGGTCAGCGTTCTGCTCTTGAAATGTCATTTGTGATTATTTGTGTTTAAGTGTTCACTTCCCATTATCCGTCCTTCCAGTAGTTATTAATGACATGATCATGCTGATCTGGTTTGTATTGATTGTTTATAGCAGAATGAAGCAGATCGATGCGCGCGTGACTCATCCGGTTGTTCTTCCTCTTCCTCTCAGAGCGCGGCTCCGTTCCAGGTAACGTTACTGGATGACGAGCGGATGCTGATGTCGCTGGACGCTGATGACGTGAGGCCGGACGTGTCCGTGTACGCGGTGCGGGTGTCCGGAGAGCCGCGCACGCACACGCTGTTATTCCCCAGACCCGCCGACGGTCAGACGCTTCCGCGGCCGCTCCAGTTCAACGCCTCGTACCACGGCCTGTGTTACTCCGTCAGTCTGATGCTCGGGAACGACAGCAGCGGATCCAGAGCCGCCAGAACCGTCCCTGTGCTGACCAGTAAGACAGCAGTCAATGTAATCAATCAGAATAAAACATAGAGGAATTAATTCATGTATGAAAATAATAAATGAGAAATTAATTAATTAAAATAGGCATTAATAATTAATAAATACAAATAAAAACATTTATACTTAAATTAGTTAATAAATAATAAAATAGGCAATAATAACAATAATTGATTAATAACAAAAACATAAATAAATTTAGTAATAATAATAATAACAATAATAATACATTAATTAAAATGGGCAAATTAATTAAAAAGGTGGTAATAATTAATAAAGACAATGAAAACATGTATGAATTAATATCTAACTTAATAAAAAATGGTTAAAATATGCAATATTGATTTAATAAACATAAAACATTTATAAATAAATTAGTAAATAAATAACCATAATAATAATAAAAATATATTATTTAATTCATTAATTATTAACAAAAAATAAAACAGTTGTAAATAAATTAGTAAATAAACAACCATAATAGTAAGAATAAGTAAATAAATAAATTAAAATAGACATTAATAATTAATAAATAAAAAATATAAACATTTATGAATAAATTGGTAAATAAATAAATAATAATAATTAAAATAGGCAATAATAATAATAATAACAATAATAATAAATTAATTAAAATAGGCAGTTATAATTAATAAATAAAATTAAAACATTTATACATAAATTAATAAATATAAAATTTGTGTTGAATTCCAAGCTAAAAATAATTATACTGTAATACTGGTACCATGGTATAACCTGACTGACACCATGATTTAAGATTTTGGTCATACTGTCCACAAATTTTAAACAATTATATTTTTAATGAGAGTTTTTAGCAAGAGCAAAGAGGCTTCAGTCTTATAACAAAGATTGATTCTTCAGTCTCCTGTGTGTGTGTGTGTGTGTGTGTGTGTGTGTTCAGAGCCTCTTCCTCTAGACAGCGTTGAGATTTCTGATTACGGTCCGTCTCCGGAGACCGGCGTGGTGTTTCAGATCCGTTCTCCGGACAGGAACATCTACACCAGAGTGAACATCAGCTTCACGGAGGGCCGTCAGCAGCGCTACATGCTGTATAAAGGTGCGGCTCTGCGTGTCTTCATACTGACACATCATCATCATCATCATCATCATCACGCTCTCTGTCCCTGCAGATTTCCACAAAGGGAAAACGGTCTTCAAGCACTGGCTGTCGGGCACGTGTTACACCAACATCACCTTCCAGCTGATCTCAGAGGCCACGGTCAACAGGAGCTCGCTGGTCAGCCGCAGCCAGATCCTCCACGAGCCCCATCAGCACCGCACCGGTACGACCCGCCGTCACATGACCTTTAATTAGCACTGGAACGACTGGATGAGGTCATGAGCTGTGGTGAACCTCGTCTGTGCTGTTAATTATTGATGAAAACTCTCCAGATTCACAGCAAGACGCTAATTAACCAAACCCGTCCAGACTAATGAGTGAGGAAAAATGTACCAGTTATTTTAATGACATTATTACCCACAAACTCTCATTACTGTAATGAAAGAAAAAACTCAGTACTGTGATGATTTTATTAGGAATAACATTTTATATCATGGAAACATTTCTTGTACCTTTGATTTAAGATGATGTAAATAAATAAATAAAAATAAATAATTTAAATATATTACTGTATTACAGTGACTTTTAAAAATAATAGCAATTACAAAATAAATTCATATGAAATAAATTAAAATAATTTCTTCTCAAATTGTTTTCTTTAAAATAATTTTATTTATTTAAATTAATGTTTAAATATTTATTTTTTTATTTTTCTCATTTTATTTTTCTTAAAAATAATGACAATCACAAAAAAAAGTGCATTAAAATATTGTCATATTCAAAATATGTATTTGAAATATAGTTTAATATTTTTCTTCAATAATTAAAAATAATTTAATTTTATTATTTTTTATTTAAATTAATTTTATATTCTATATACTACCTTTAATTTATTCTTTTTTATAATTTATATAATTTTTATAATTTATAATTTTTATTTAATCATAAAATGTGCTTAAGAATAATATATTGAAAATATGTGTTTGAAATATAATTGAATAGTTTATCTTCAATAATTAAACATAATTGGATTTAATCATTTTTTCTTTATTTGTCTAATCAATTTAATTTCATGATTAAAATATGATAAATGATGTTTGTTAACTTTCACGTGTAACATTATGTTCCGTCTGCAGTCCCAAACCCTCCTTTCAACGTGTCACTCAAAATCATCCCCCTCAGCGGCCGAGGAAGGCCTGGAACTGACCTGCACGGGGCCGTTCTGAAGGCATCCCAGAATGCATCATTCCTCCGCAGGGCGCGTGACGTCCCTTCAACTGAAGAACAGGAAGAGGCGGATCCTGAGGAGATCGACGTTACCCAAACGCCTCTGAACGAGTCCATCACCGCCGCCGACAGCAGCACAGCTGAACCCGCGCGTGAGAACAGCACTGAGCCACTGTGGGCGGAGCCAACGGGAAGTCCCGCCCCCACTGCAGAGGAGGAGGAGTTTGTCAACGCAGTGGTTCCAGAATATGAGGACTCTAATGAACCGGGTTCAGCCATGGATGTAAACTTTGAACCCAGGGTGACGCCCACGCCGCTGTCGCCCATCCTGCTGGAGCTGCGCTGGTCTCCGCCGCGGCCGCCCACCTCATTCGACGGGTTTAACATCTACATCTACCGCGACGGTGCGAATAATCTTGTGCTTTTGTGAATTAACAATTAAACAGCTTCACTTTTACACTGTTATCGGTCAAAAATTTGGAATATTTTTGAAAGCAGTCAACATTGATAATGATCATAAATGTTTCCTGAGCAGCAAATCAGCATATTAGAATGATAATTTTAACATGTTGCTAGCATGAATTAGAACGTTTTAGCATGTATTAGCACATTGCTAACATGGATTAGCACATTCTTAGCATGTTTCTAGCATGATTTAGCATGTTTCTAGCATGATTTAGCATGTTTCTAGCATGAATTAGCACATTCCTAGCATGTTTTAGCACACTACATGCATATTTCCAAAGTGTTTTAGCACATTGTTAGCATGTTGCTAGCATGTATTAACACAATGCTAACATGAATTAGCATGTTTTAGCATGTTGCTAGCATGATTTAGCAGATTCTTAGCGTGTTGTTAGCATCTTCTAGCATATTGCTAACATGTCCTTGGCTAGTTTTTAGGCTTTGCTAGTGATTAGATAGACAGATTTTTATGCAGATTTTTAATAGAAACACATTTATACAAACAACATTTATAGAAACACATCTCTGTTCTTCTCCTAATGGTTTGAGCAGGAAACTCCACCGAAACAGCCACGGTTGATGAAAACACTCACGAGTTCTTCACCGAACTGTCGGAAGCAGGAACATATCGGGTTCACGTCACAACGCTCAGCTCGTCTGGAGACTGCGAGGCCCGAGAGAGTTCGGCTGACACCGGATTCACCTTCTACCTCAGTATGACCACTATTGACCTCATGCATATGTCGTATAGCTTACAGAGGGTGCAGAGGTCACGCGTGCGTGTGTTGTAGGTCCGTCGGGCGAGTGGATGGAGCAGCCGCAGGAGCGTCCGCAGGCGGTCAGTGTGAAGATGCTGGACTCCAGCACGGCCGCCGTGACCTGGGCTCCGTCGGCTCACAGATATAACGGCAGTCTGATCTCGGTGCTGTCGCTCACCTGCCTGCGGCCCAGTATCAGCCAGCGGATGGAGAACACCTACTGCTCTGAGGTGCACAAATTATTGGATATTGTTGGATATTCACCCCAATTTTTAGAATGACCTTTTTAAATGTATCTGTTGTCTTTTAATGTCAAATGCTTAATGTTTATTTACTCAGACTGTTTAATGCTGCTCAGAGGTGGCATACATGTATTTATACGACAAATGTGTAATGTTACATCATGTAAGTTAGGACTGCATGATTTGAGGGAAGAAATCTAATTGCCAGAACAGCAGTAAACATGTGACCTGTTCTCCTCTCTCTCATAGGAGAATATCACCAGTGACATCATCACCAGCCTGACTCCAGGCGCTCAGTACAGAGTGGTGGTTTATCACACTAACGGGCCGCTCGTTAGTCCCGCCTCCGAACCCGTCATCATTGATATAGGTTAGCAACTGTTCTGCTCTGTTTGTAGAAGCATACTACTACTGTTTCTGCACTATATAGTGTACATGCTTTACATAGTGTGCTAATTTTTTCATAGTGTGCTCATTTTTTGCAGTTTATAGTGTACATGCTTTACATAGTGTGCTAATTTTTTCATAGTGTGCTCATTTTTTGCAGTTTATAGTGTACATGCTTTACATAGTGTGCTAATTTTTTCACAGTATATAGTGTGCATACTGTACATAGTGTGCTCATTTTTTCATAGTGTGCTCATTTTTGCAGTATATAGTGTATATGCTTTACATAGTGTGCTCATTTTTTTAGTGTGCTCGTTTTTGCAGTATATAGTGTACATGCTTTTCATAGTGTGATCATTTTTGCAGTATATAGTGTATGTGCTTTACATAGTGTGCTCATTTTTTAGTGTGCTCATTTTTGCAGTATATAGTGTAGATGCTTTACAGTGTGCTCATTTTTTCATAGTGTGCTCATTTTTGCAGTATACAGTGTACATGCTTTTCATAGTGTGCTCATTTTTTCATAGTGTGCTCATTTTTGCAGTATACAGTGTACATGCTTTTCATAGTGTGCTCATTTTTTCATAGTGTGCTCATTTTTGCAGTATATAGTGTATATGCTTTACATAGTGTGCTCATTTTTTAGTGTGCTCATTTTTGCAGTATACAGTGTACATGCTTTTCATAGTGTGCTCATTTTTTCATAGTGTGCTCATTTTTTCATAGTGTGCTCATTTTTGCAGTATACAGTGTACATGCTTTTCATAGTGTGCTCATTTTTTCATAGTGTGCTCATTTTTTCATAGTGTGCTCATTTTTGCAGTATACAGTGTACATGCTTTTCATAGTGTGCTCATTTTTTCATAGTGTGCTCATTTTTGCAGTATATAGTGTATATGCTTTACATAGTGTGCTCATTTTTTAGTGTGCTCATTTTTGCAGTATACAGTGTACATGCTTTTCATAGTGTGCTCATTTTTTCATAGTGTGCTCATTTTTTCATAGTGTGCTCATTTTTGCAGTATACAGTGTACATGCTTTTCATAGTGTGCTCATTTTTTCATAGTGTGCTCATTTTTGCAGTATATAGTGTACATGATTTTCATAGTGTGCTCATTTTTGCAGTATATAGTGTACATGATTTTCATAGTGTGCTCATTTTTGCAGTATACAGTGTACATGATTTTCATAGTGTGCTCATTTTTGCAGTATACAGTGTATATGCTTTACATAGTGTGCTCATTTTTTAGTGTGCTCATTTTTGCAGTATACAGTGTACATGCTTTTCATAGTGTGCTCATTTTTTCATAGTGTGCTCATTTTTGCAGTATACAGTGTACATGCTTTTCATAGTGTGCTCATTTTTTCATAGTGTGCTCATTTTTGCAGTATACAGTGTACATGATTTTCATAGTGTGCTCATTTTTGCAGTATATAGTGTACATGATTTTCATAGTGTGCTCATTTTTGCAGTATACAGTGTACATGCTTTTCATAGTGTGCTCATTTTTTCATAGTGTGCTCATTTTTGCAGTATATAGTGTACATGATTTTCATAGTGTGCTCATTTTTGCAGTATATAGTGTACATGATTTTCATAGTGTGCTCATTTTTGCAGTATATAGTGTACATGATTTTCATAGTGTGCTCATTTTTGCAGTATACAGTGTACATGCTTTTCATAGTGTGCTCATTTTTGCAGTATATAGTGTATATGCTTTACATAGTGTGCTCATTTTTTAGTGTGCTCATTTTTGCAGTATACAGTGTACATGCTTTTCATAGTGTGCTCATTTTTTCATAGTGTGCTCATTTTTGCAGTATACAGTGTACATGCTTTTCATAGTGTGCTCATTTTTTCATAGTGTGCTCATTTTTGCAGTATATAGTGTACATGATTTTCATAGTGTGCTCATTTTTGCAGTATATAGTGTACATGATTTTCATAGTGTGCTCATTTTTGCAGTATACAGTGTACATGCTTTTCATAGTGTGCTCATTTTTGCAGTATATAGTGTATATGCTTTACATAGTGTGCTCATTTTTTTAGTGTGCTCGTTTTTGCAGTATATAGTGTACATGCTTTTCATAGTGTGATCATTTTTGCAGTAGTGTATGTGCTTTACATAGTGTGCTCATTTTTTAGTGTGCTCATTTTTGCAGTATATAGTGTAGATGCTTTACAGTGTGCTCATTTTTTCATAGTGTGCTCATTTTTGCAGTATACAGTGTACATGCTTTTCATAGTGTGCTCATTTTTTCATAGTGTGCTCATTTTTGCAGTATACAGTGTACATGCTTTTCATAGTGTGCTCATTTTTTCATAGTGTGCTCATTTTTGCAGTATATAGTGTACATGCTTTTCATAGTGTGCTCATTTTTGCAGTATATAGTGTATATGCTTTACATAGTGTGCTCATTTTTTAGTGTGCTCATTTTTGCAGTATACAGTGTACATGCTTTTCATAGTGTGCTCATTTTTTCATAGTGTGCTCATTTTTCATAGTGTGCTCATTTTTGCAGTATACAGTGTACATGCTTTTCATAGTGTGCTCATTTTTTCATAGTGTGCTCATTTTTGCAGTATATAGTGTACATGCTTTTCATAGTGTGCTCATTTTTTGCAGTATATAGTGTACATGCTTTACATAGTGTGCTCATTTTTTCAGTGTTCTCGTTTTATATATATATATATATATATATGTGTGCTCACGCTGTGCTCGTTATTCAGAAGAACATTGGAATAATCGTTTAACATACAGACTCGCTCATCGGGTTCAGTTTCACACTCGTGTAAGATAAGGAAGCTCCGCCTCCTGTGACTCATTTGTGCTCTGTGATTGGTTGATCCTCTGTCAGAGCCGACGGGGGTTCGTGATCTGGTGGTTTATCCTCTCAGTCCCACCGCCGTCATCCTCAGCTGGCAGCGGTCGTATAACGTGGCCTTCCGGAAGTACGTCCTGCAGACCTTCTTCTTCAACTCAGCCACTCAGACGTCTCAGTGGACGACCTACTACGAGATCGCCGCCACCGCGTCCGTCATCGCCTCTGTGGTAAAGAGCAAAACAACACTAACAGTCTCTGAACTCAACATCTGCTGACTAAAGAGACGACTTTCATATATACACTTAATTAAACAAGCTGTTTTGCAGTTGAACATGTGCCACACTTTTTTAAGTAAAATAGTCTGAGATACATGATTTATTTTGAGATTGTATGGGTTTTCTTACAGTATTAGTTTTATTTGTGCAGGTCTTAAAAAAGGTCTTTAATTTAATTTTAAAAACCCTACAGACATGATCATTCTGCCTTTATTTGGGGTTTTGAGTCAATAATGACAGAAGTCTCGTTCCTGTAATCAGTCAATTAACCAGTAGAGATGGGTAATTATGATGCAAGTGAGTCACAGCTGAGATGTGAGAAATAGAGATGAAATGCTCTGCGTAATTATAATAATCATATTTAATGATACGCCACAGAGTCTCGCGTTCATAGCAAGACTGAGGATGAAAACACGCTTCCAACGAGGTCAGAGTCTCTAATTAAATCAGCGTGAGATCCTGCAAAGGTCAGACGCAGAGATATCAGACTAATGGGTCGCTGACGATCCAGTGGAGCGACAGACTCACACCAGACACCATACGATTCCAGCGACAAGCCATTTGTCTGTCCACACCAGACGCAACCAAATCAATCAAAAATCACAGCCAATCAGAACAGCGTGTGGGCGGAGTCTCTCTGCAAGCTCACTGCACTCTCAACCAAATAATTCAAATTCATAAATATTAGACAAATTTAACACGATTAAAAATACATAGTGAGTGTCTGAAAATGCTATTTTAGTATCATTGATATACTATTTTATGGGTTTTTTTTTTTAAATTAGTTTATATATTTATATCTTTTGTTTTTAAGTTAAAGTTTTAGTCATTTTGTTGTATTTTTTGTCAGTTATTAGTGAATGGTGGGTGGAGCTTGATGTCCAGTCCCCTCTCTGGATCTAGTGGGTGGAGCTTCACGTCCAGTCCCCCTCTCTGGATCTAGTGGGTGGAGCTTGACATCCCCCCGTCTGGATGTAGTGGGTGGAGCTTGACGTCCAGTCCCCCTCTCTGGATCTAGTGGGTGGAGCTTCACGTCCAGTCCCCCTCTCTGGATCTAGTGGGTGGAGCTTGACATCCCCCCCTCTGGATGTAGTGGGTGGAGCCATTAGGTCCAGAGAGGAGGAGCTGGACGTCATCCCTTCCCTTTATGGTGCGTTGTGGCATGATTGTGTCATCATTTCCTCATTTCATGAATCAATTCTCGTATCCCACAGAGAGTGACAGATCTGCTGCCGGCCTGGTACTACAACTTCCGTGTTACGATGGTGACGTGGGGCGATCCGCCTCTGAGCTGCTGCGATGGCTCCACCGTGAGCTTCGTCACAGGTGCGCTGCATCCGATCACAGACAGGAAAACCTCTTCTAGTAGATCCCAAAAACAACATCAAGACTTTGAGAAAGAGCAGAATAGGTCCTCTTTAAGAACTGTTCACTGGAAGGTTCTTTTGGGAAGCACAAATGGTTCTTGTGTCGATATGAACTAACCTCTGTGTCTGTCCGTCAGCTCCTGAAGCTCCTCACATCTCCTCGGTGGATTATTCTCACGGGACGCTGTACGTGCGCTGGAACTACGGCGATCTGTTCACCGACCTGTCGCACTCTCGCATGCTGCACTGGCAGGTGACGGCGGAGGGCAAGAAGGGCTCCAGGAGACGCTACTCCATCGACGTGAGTCGCTGACGCTCGCCAATCGCCTCTGATGTACTGACTAATTCTATCAAATTAAATATTCAAAACAGAAGTTTTTCTTTTAATTTTGGGCTAAATGAGCCCCTAAAGTCATGTCTTCCAGGAGAAAACTACAAACTGACTACAATAAACAGGAAACAGGAAACTAGCACTACAACATGAAAGTCCAAACAGACAGAACATGTAATTCTAGTTGTAGAATAATCGCAATCAGATCACATCCATGTGCTTTTATCTCATTGATATTATATAAAATGATGCCCATACTATTTATTATTAATATAATTTTATTTAATACTAATAATATTATAGTTCTCTGCAGAATAAGTTATTTAAAGTACCTGTTCTATGCTGTTTTCTATGCAGATTTGAGTTTAGGACACTGTTTCTGCTAATTAAATGCTGCATGATGCTCATGATGATGTACTGTAGTCGTTTACCGCGGTCACATGAGGGTAAAACACTTCTTCTGGGTATTTTATCTGCTCTGGCTCATGAGATTCGCCCTCGAGCGACGTCACTGTGCCATTAGCCTGCAATGAATCCAATTACCCGGCGCACATATTTATCTAACGCACAGCCAACGTTTAATTAGCGATGGCTAAATGTTTCCACACTGAGATCTTCAGACGCCCACCGGCGGCACTAAACACAAACACACACAGAGAGAAGATTCATTTGTGTTCATTTACACGAGCCTTTCTATTGAATTCTGTTTTAGGTTTTCATTTGAGGTTTTCTTCCTCATCTGCTTAAAGTTTAAAGAGATTGAATCGGTCAGATGAGCGTTTCGAACGAACTAATGAACGATGAATCGCTCCTTTGAATCTCTTTGACTGACTGACACTTCATTCGTGTGATTCATCAATGTTTCAGGTGACTCGCAGCATGATGAAGGCGTCTCTGGCTCTTCCTCCCGGCGACATCTATAATCTGACGGTCACCGCCTGTACGGAGAGAAGCCGCAACACGTCTGCGCCGCACATCATGAAGCTCGGTCAGTGTCATTCAAATCAGGACTGCGAACAAATGATGTTCTTCCTCAGTGTTTCTGTCTTGTTTTCCAGCACAAATATCTAAACATTCTTAAATCAAGAAACATTTACTGGAGAAACAAATCACTTCATTTCTGTCAGTGTCTGAAACGCTTCATTCGAAAATTCGGTCTCTCTAAACTCCGCCTTTCTGAGAGCTGCTCTGCTCTGATTGGTCGGATGATCTGTTGTGATTGGTCAGAATCCAAACGCTCATTATCATATCTGAATCTCAGCTCTTGATTCACAGTGATACGAACAGTAACGATGGCGTCGGTTTTACCGCATCAATCTGTTTTCTTGCTTTGGCAGCAGAAAACAGCGTCTTCTCGACATGAACGACACGAACCAAACTCTTCCAGTCTCAGATAAACTACAGTGATTGAGGGCGGGGCAAAGAGACGCTGTTCAGCCAATGAGGGCTGCCATTAGTTACAAACCAATATAGGTTCAGCAGGAAGTCAGACTGAATTACTGACAACAACTTTATCTGCACTTTGATCTTTAAAACTTTCACACACAGCTCTATTACACACTGCATGAAGGGAATATGGGCACTTTAAGACTTCATTGGCAGATATTTGTTCTTGATTTAAGCACAAACTTTAATGCATTTTTCTTGATATCTTCAGTCGTTTTGGTTTAGATATTTGACTAAACATACTGAGTTAAATCATTTGTTTGCAGTGCTGAGAGCGCGATTCTAATAATAGATCGACTTCTGACTGTGACTTCCTGTGCGAACAGGCCAGAATTGATGTGGCTGTTTGTTTCATCTTCCTTTTTTACTTATTTTAAGCTGTTTTCTTAGAGGAACTTGTAAGTTAGATATTGGGCTCTTTTACGAACAGAACCGGCTGCACCGAAGTCTCTGTATGCGGTCAACGCCAGCGACACGACCGTCACGCTGCTCTGGACGGAGGAGGGCGTCGTGGACTTCTACCAGATCGCCTGCAGACCGCTGGGAACCAACAGAGATCGCACGGTAAGACTCTGAACGATCACCTGATCTGACCACAACAGTAAATGTCTGCGGACGCTCAGATTGCAGCGTGGGTTAGTGTGTGACGCGGGTTCGTTCAGATCTCATCCACACATGAACACTTTATTCACGAACACTTTAGCATTAGGTTTTAGTTGTTGACATTTAGTTAAATACTTCTGCAGCATTTATTAATCTTTAATGTTTTTTATAGATCTGTTAATATGCAATTTTTATCAAAGATTAATAAATGTTGTAAAAAAAAATATATTGCTCATGTTCACAAATGAGACCTCATTGTAAATTCACGTATTCTGTAAAACTTTATTGTTCATTAGTTAACATTAGTTAATGCATTAACAAAACATTTTTTTACAGTATTTATTAATCTTTGTTTAATAAAAACACAACTGTTCACGGTCAGCTCAGCTCAGGTACAGTAAATAATATTAACAGATGCAACTTTTGATTTAATAACGTATTAGTAAATGTTGAAATGAACATTAACAAAGATTAATAAATGCTTTAGAGTTCAGTAACGGAAGCTCATCTCAGTATTCTCGGACGTGGCGGCCGCTTTATGAAAGAATCGACCTTCATCAGTGATGCACTCTGGGATTATTCATGAATATAAACAGCAGATTTGAATGCTGGCAGTCGTTTAATTTCCATGAATGTGTGTTTGTGTGTGGTCCAGAAGGTCCGCGAGCCACTGGTCACCGCCGCTCATGTTGTGACCGTCTCGGGTCTGCAGCCGTCCACCTCGTACAACTGCACCGTGACCAGCAGCAGCTACAGCAGCGCCAGTGACCCCGCCTTCATCACCGTCAGCACTTCAGGTGAACACGCCGTTATAATCGTGTTTAACTATCTTCAGGTGTTTTCAGGCACAGGGTCAGTTTGAGCGTGTGTGTGTGTGTGTGTGTTTGCAGTCCGCGAGATGAACCCGAGTGTGGCGGCCATCTCTGCGCTGGCGGTTCTCAGCGTTCTTCTCATCAGTCTGCTGGTGCTTTTCCTGCTGGTGTTACGCAAGAAACACATGGAGCTGAGCCGGTGAGAAACCGAAACAAGCTAAACCACCAACAGACTCGCGTCTGCATATTCGCTTCTTCATAATTTTTATCTGTCATCTGTGGTTAAACAGATGAAAAAATTAAGCATGTCAAAGCTTGACTATTTTCTCAATCAGCAGGAGAATATTTACTAAATATTTCCTAAAAAATCTGATTTGAATTTGCAGAAAAGAGTGCATGTAAGCGTATCTAGATGTTCTGTGTTGAAGATCGTGTCCTCATGTTTGATTTCAGGGAGTGCGGCGCTGAAACCTTCGTCAACTTCGCCTCTTTTGAGCGGGACGGGAAGCTGCCGTATAACTGGTAGGATCTCCTGCGTTTCTTGCTGTCAATCACACAATGTCACACAGTCGAGCACAAGCAGGTTATCAGTGGCACTCGCACACAGACAGACAGGAAGTGACCTC
The DNA here is from genome assembly GCF_019924925.1 of Ctenopharyngodon idella. Classification (NCBI taxonomy): domain Eukaryota; kingdom Metazoa; phylum Chordata; class Actinopteri; order Cypriniformes; family Xenocyprididae; genus Ctenopharyngodon; species Ctenopharyngodon idella. The sequence continues at coordinate 17,398,207 of NC_067223.1, forward strand.
TGCCGTCCGGCGCGTGTAATTGAGCTTCAGAGGAAGCGTTTGTTCCAGAAGCATCATCATCGCTCTGATGTTTCTGGTCTGACGGTGAAACTCACACACACATGATTAATATAAGAGCTTAAAGAGGGTCAGTAAAGGCAGATTTTGGGCTGTTAATAAAGTCAAATGTTTTTTTTTCTGTCAACACTTTCTGCTGAGATGTAACGGCATCACGACTTTGTTTCCGGTTTTAATTTCAAGTTCAGTTCAGTAGAATAAAAACTGACCTTGCATGAGATGCACAATGATTTTACACAAAACTGCATTTAGAACAGTAGACCAAGATATGAAGTCTTAATTTATCGAAATTAAGTGCGTTTTTGTTTATAACACGAACAAATATCTGCCATTGGGGTCTGAAAAATAATGTTTCCCCTTTGAATTAAGATTATTTTTCTGACCCCATTAGCATAAACTCTGATATATTGTTCAAAAACAAGACTTAAATTAATTTTAAAAACTATTTATAAGTTTTTTGCACAAAAAAACAAACAAATGATTATTTTCAACCCTCATTCTGAGCCTTTGTCTGAAATGATCCGTTTTTAAGGCGCATCAGTAAACGCCCACTGTTCTGATTGGCTAACGTCATACAGTGGGCGGGGCCTATAGTGCGATGATGTAATATGCAAATATAGGATGTCACAGATCCCACAACATCAGAACAAGGCGTTTTTGGCGCTTCATTAAATAAATGCTTTATTTATATTGAGGACATTTTGAGCTCTGAAACTTGTAGGATGTTTTAAGGTACAATATCTGAAGTCATTTTGCTTTATTTAAGAATGTTTAGATATTTGTGCTGGAAAACGAGACAAAAATACTGAGGAGGAACATCACTTTTTGCAGTGTATAAAAATGTACGATAGACATGAGCGTCTGTGTGCCGTGGGTCAAACGCCAGTGACACTGACTGCATGAAGCGTTCATTAACCTGTCAAACACTAATGAAATATGCTCAATCATCTGTGTGTGTCACTATTACTAATGGAGCACCATGTTTTGTCCCCAACTTTTTGCCCTTGGTCTTTTTTTATGTCTTTTGCTTTTCTGTTTTGTTCAAACGGCTTCAGGCGCAGGAGTCTCTTTGCGTTCCTCACGCTTCTGCCATCCTGCCTTTGGACTGACTATCTTTTGGCCTTTTATATTAATCCGTGGTAAGTAGCGGCGACGGCCGGCGCCGAGCTCCGGAGACCCAAACACACACACGGCACCTTTAGACTGACTGTAGATGTAGACGCTCACGTGCATTCTGGGTAACCGATCAGAAGTGCTCCATCTATATGTCAGACTGCAGCATGACACTAACGCTCGCAGCTCTCTGCATGACGGCGCTCGCTCAGTCCGTCAGTTTCACCTCCTGCATGTTCTACTTCCTCTGTTCTGTGTTGGACTGAATGCAGATTTCCCAACGAGAAACTCGTTTTCTCCTTTTTCTATTTCCTAGAGGAATGTTCCAGGTTTAATACGAGCTGAGCTCTGGTGACGTGCTGTCAATCACGCACTGAAATATCTTCTGTACAGTAATGGAGAAAGATTTAAAGATACAATGGAGAAATACTATTAATTATAAAATTATAAATGTTATATATTATATATATATATAAATAGATATATATTGTAATTATGTAATTATTAATAAAATTATTTAAAAATGTAAAAAAAAAAATTTTTTAATATGATTAAATGTATATAAATTGTTCAAAACAGTGTATAACCACAATAATTGAACATTATAACATGACATTAATGTGATAAAATCATGATATGGAAGGCTATGGAAAAGACATATCCTATATATAATTATGATATATTTTATCAAATAAATATGTATATAAACCCGATATCTTTCATATGAAAGGATACTTGTGTGATGTAAATATCTGTAAGGCGCTGTCATAAAATCCACTTACATGAGTAAATAAATATGTATATGAATTAAAAATACACTTTTTTGAAACAATACATAAATAATAAGTATTTATATAGATTCTAAAACAAATGCAGTTATGAAAAAGATATATAAATAAAGATATATCATTTAATAATATAATTCAATTTTAAATATATATGTATATTTATATGTATACATATAACACAAATATTTATATACATTTTAAAACAAATAGTTTTGAAAAAAATTATATATATATATATATTTATAAGTAAATTTTATATATATATATATATATATATATATATAATTATAAGAAATATAAATTCTAAAACATACACACTGTAAAAAATTTAATAATTATATATAAAATTAAATTAAATTTTAATTATATATATATATATAATAAAATATTTATATAAGTTCTAAAACAAATATGCACTAAACAAATTAAATAATTATATATAAAAAATATAATTTAATAATATAATTAACTTGTAATTATATATATATATATATATTATAAATTTTAAAACAAATACACTCTGTAAACTAATTAAATAATATAAATATATACATTTTCTAAAATAGATATTTATATAAATTATAAAATCATACCCACTCACATTTATGTTACATTTGGTAATGCATAACCCCAAAGAAGCCTCACTGCTAAAACATTTTTCTGCAGAATTAATATAAACAAAAATATGAGCTGCACATGCGTGATTTAAACCCTCCAGAATGACTGAATCTGAATTACTGTCTGTGGTTCAGGACGAGACGCCAGCGCTGAAGCTCTGTGAACCTGGAAATGCATGTTTAGTTTGTAGGATTCAGAATTCAGAGTTTGATCTGTGTTGTGTTGATCTCAGTTCACTGACGCCTGTGTTTCACCCGCAGGAGCAAAACTGCACTGAAGAAGAGAAAACTGACCAGGTAAAAACATCCTGTTAGTGTGACATCATGTGAACGTTACTTTTGAATGTTCTCTGAACGTTCTGAAACAAGTAGAAACGTTTAAAAAATGTTAGATGAACTATAATGATTCAGAAAAAAAATATTCCATGATCGATGTATTAAATAAGATTTTTGTGCTGCTAACATTTATTAAAGACCACACAGCTTTGAACAAACGTTCTATTAACGTTCCCTCAGAACGTTTCCTGCTTCATGAGTGTTTCAAACTCATCCTGGTGTTTGATTCCTGTTGAAGAGCCTGATTCTGACATGATGATGTTTGTGTCTTCAGTCCAGTTCAGCTCAGTGATTTTGACGCCTACATCAAAGACATGAGCAAAGATTCAGCGTACAAGTTCTCGCTGCAGTTTGAGGTAAACATGACCGCAGAACACATGAGCGACACGCGTGTTTCTGTGTCAGGACTGCGTGTGTGTGACTGCCGTGTTTTATTTGTCGATCTGTCAGGAGCTGAAGAGCGTCGGTCTCGATCTGTCTCATGAAGCCGCTGATATGCCCGTCAACAGACCCAAGAACCGCTACACCAACATACTGCCCTGTGAGTGGCCGGCCTGAAAGCCCCGCCCAACTCTGCTCTCATTGGCTACAGCCTCTGTGACCTCACACTTTTGAGTTGAATAATAATCAAACCAACCAGATGAAACACATTAGAAACTTTGATTTGTAAAAAGAATAACTTTTGGGGGAATAATCTAATCGTCCTATAAATCATTTTTAATGATATTGTTGAGCCGAATTCAGTGTTGCATTTTAAAAATATTTACTATAATCTTTAATTATTATATATACTAGTGCTGTCAAATTGATAAATCGCAATTAATCGCATCTAACATAAAAGTTTGTACATATATGTGTGTGTGTGTGTGTATATGTGTGTATACACACACACATTTACATACTTTTATGTTAGATGCGATTAATCGCAAATAATCGATTTGATTAATCACATCTAACAAAAGTTTGTAAATTTTTGTTTATATATATATATATATATATATATATATATACACACACACACACATACACACACACACACACATATACAGACTTTTATGTTAGATGCGATTAATTGCGAATAATCGATTTGATTAATCGCATCTAACATAAAAGTTTGTAAATATGTGTTTATATATATATATATATATATATATATATACCTAAACCCTAACCCCACACACATATATACACACACACACATGTACAAACTTTTGTTAGATGTGATTAATCAAATCGATTATTCGCGATTAATCGCATCTAACATAAAAGTTTGTAAATGTGTGTGCGTGTATACACACATATACACACAGACACACACATATATGTACAATCGATTTTTTTATTCCCAAATATATGAAAATATATATTTTTTTGAGCGTGTAAGAAATCTTGATTATGTCATTTAGTACTGAGCTCTTTTTACTGGTTTTTATTCAGTATCTCTTCAGTATTTTGAGTAGTTTAGTTCTTCAGTGTAAATTTGGCAATTAAACTAAGATTTTAAAACATATATGAAGTTGAAATCACTTGTTGTGTCTTTTACCGAAGCAGATGTCATCACTGAACAACCTCAGATCTGTCTAAAAAAGGTTTATGTACGTTATTGCTAAAGATCAAATCGTCTATGGAGATTGAGTGTGTTATTGTTTATGGTATTATTTAATGTTTGTCTGGTCGCAGATGATTTCAGTCGAGTGAAGCTGATCTCTCTGCACAACGACGAAGGCTCCGATTACATCAATGCAAACTATATTCCTGTGAGTATATCATCAGTTCACTCATGAGTATCAGCTGGTAAAGAAACAGGTTTTCAGGTGTGTGATTCGCGTCATGTTTTCAGGGTTATAACTCTCCGCACGAGTTCATCGCCACACAGGGGCCGCTGCCCGAGACCAGGAACGATTTCTGGAAGATGGTTCTGCAGCAGAAGTCTCACATCATCGTCATGCTGACCCAGTGTAACGAGCGCAGGAGGGTCAGTTTCCATGGCAACCGGCTCCGGCTGCCTGTTTTGGTTACCAGAGCGCTGTGATGAACGACATCACAAACGGATGTTAACGGGTGAATATGCTTCCTGTCCAGGTGAAGTGTGACCACTACTGGCCGTTCACTGAGGAGCCCGTGGCGTACGGCGAGATCACGGTCGAGATGCTGTCCGAGACGGACTCACCGGAGTGGACCATCAGAAACTTCAGACTGGGATATGTGAGAATACACAACACATGAGATAAACTAAAGAATAACAAGCTTCTCATTGTCAGAAGGGGAGAGAATATCATGTACTTTGGAGATGTTTTTGGAACGATGCTAATATGTTTTTTAATACTGAGGTTAGGATTCCTAAGTTCTTGGCCTGATTACTGGCTTTTATTGATAGAGAGTAAAGATGTGGAGCAACAGATGTTCATTACTGATAACAAGTACCTCTGTCTTTAGCTGTAGAAAGTTTGGGACATCCACAACTTGAAGCTCTCTATGTAGTGTGGAAATTGAATTTTAGGCATCTGGTGCAAGAGAAAGATTGAGTTGTGTGTCATCTGCGTACTGGTGAAATGAAATATTGTACTGGTTAATTCCACCAGCTAAAGGAAGCATGTATAGGTTAAATAATAGAGGACCCAGTATTGAGCCTTGAGGAACACCACAAGAAATGATGTAACGCCTGGAGCTGTAGGTGCCCAGTGTAACACAGTATTCCCTGCTGCTTAAGCAGGATCTGAACCAGTCTAAGACAGGACCTGATAGACCGACCCAGATCTGAAGATGGTCGAGTAGAATCTCATGATCAACGGCGTCAAAAGCAGCACTCCGATCTAAAAGAACAAGGATTGCCAAGTTTCCAGAGTCCTGAATAACTTGCAGATCATTTAAAACCCTATAGATAGATAGATACAGTATTACATGATGCGTCTCATGGTTCTGTGTGTCTCTGGCTCCTCCTGCAGGCTGACGAAACTCAAGACGTTTTGCACTTTAACTACACGTCGTGGCCTGATCACGGTGTTCCCACGGTCAACGCCATCGAGAGCATCTTACAGTTCGTACAGATCGTACGGCAGCAGGTCAACAGGACCAAAGGACCGATCGTCGTCCACTGCAGGTGAGACCGCTGCTGTCGTATCACGTTTACTCCTCATGATTCAGAGCTGGAAACATTAATGCAAGAGCCGGAGTTTGAAGCGGATGGATCAGAAGCTGGATCACTGGAGTCCAGTTACAGTGACCGGAATCACCGCGGCTCACTGCCAGCTATTGATTCCCTGTTTGTGGCTTTGCTGATACAACAGCTCTTCACAAATATGTAACAGACACTGATGCTTGTGTGTGTGGTTTCTCTCAGTGCTGGAGTGGGTCGGACCGGCACGTTCATCGCTCTGGACCGTCTGATGCAGCACATTCAGGAACACGAGTACGTGGACATCCTGGGCATGGTGTCGGACATGCGCTCGCACCGGCTGTCCATGGTCCAAACGGAGGTACGGAACCTGTACACCAGAATTTTTTGTGAATCCGGTGTGGTGAGGAATCGAGTGCCCTCAGGAATTGGGTCTCCTGTTGTTTGTGCACATCATACCATAGTTAAATAGGTTATAGTTAGTCAAGACATCGCGATAACAACTTCTGATCAGGCATTACCTCCGGGTCCTAAAGGAGACTTCTTGGGACTCGATTTCTCATGACACCAGCCCCAGATCTGTAAAATGACACGTGTGTGTGTGTGTGTGTGTGTGTGTGTGTGTGCAGGAGCAGTACGTGTTCATCCATCAGTGTGTCATGCTCATGTGGAAGAAGAAGAAGCAGCAGTCGCACACGAGCGACGTCATCTACGAGAACGTCAGCAAGTCCTAATGAAGTAAGAGCTCAGGTTCAGTTTCTCGCGGAAAGAAAATCCAGTTTCGCGTGATGCTGACGTGTGTCTCTCTCTGCTCTCCTCCAGGTCTGATTCTCTTCACATCAGTGTTGACAGACGTGCGACATCGACACCAGAAACCAACCAACCAACCGGCGGCCTGCAGAGGAGAATCCTTCGCTCATTTACTCCCCATACAAGCTCTTATTTAACGACGGAACAAATCAAATGCCTTAAACGAGCTGCCTCGTTCTCCCGGACCGACGGAGAGCGCGGCAGCGCAGGACTGACGCTGAAGCTCCGGCGCTCGCGGTTCCATCAGCATCTAGTCTTTAGTTTGTGTGTGAATCTCAGGATCATCTGCTGGACGCGTCTGCGCTTGTTTTAGGCCGGTGTAAAGTGTGTTTTGTGAGTTTATATCGCACTCTGTCTGTAATAGAGTTAGTTTTCACGTCTTCAGAGGAAGCCAAGCGGTCCAAAAACATCATTTTCGGAAGCAAAATCCTCCTGTCGGCATGCTAATGGACCTTTAATCTCCTATCACTGCCACACACAGACGCCGCCACGCTCGATCCGCTTCCGTCATAAAGGACTGAAAGAGGGATTTCCGAACAGACCTCAGCTGTACGGACACACGCGTCCGGGGGTTTTGCAGTGATCATATCTGTACCGCTGTAGAGGCCGACGGTAGCTGCGCTTCTGTGACTGTGGATTGTGTGTTTTAGTCTGTGATTTCTGCAAAAGTTTCATCAGCTGGAACCGCTGAGCTCCGGCGACTTTACCTGCAAACACTGGATTGTCACTGGCATTGAGCTCGTGTACGTGTTGTCGACTCATTCCAGTGGCATTTGCACAATTCCGGTGAGGCCGCTGCGGTCAGTCGGACTGAATGTGAGCGTCCAGCAGCTTGTATATCATCACTGCTGAATCTGACACTGATTCCACATGTCGTGTTCTGTGAACGTTGCATGCTGCAAAATGAAAGACGTGAGATTAGTCTCATCTTTAGGTTTAGACTCGAGCTCAGAGCTTCAATCTGGAGTCCCAGCTAACAGGGAACGTTCTCTCAATGTTATGAACAAACGTTCTTCCAGTAACGTTAATAAAACGTTCGTTCAAAGTTAATTGGGCTTTAATAATGTTCTCAGAACGTTCTGGCAAGGTTTTCTCAACGTTATGAACAAACGTTCTTCCAGTAACGTTAATAAAACGTTCGTTCAAAGTTAATTGGGCTTTAATAATGTTCTCAGAACGTTCTGGCAAGGTTTTCTCAACGTTATGAACAAACGTTCTTCCAGTAACGTTAATAAAACGTTCGTTCAAAGTTAATTGGGCTTTAATAATGTTCTCAGAACGTTCTGGCAAGGTTTTCTCAACGTTATGAACAAACGTTCTTCCAGTAACGTTAATAGAACGTTCGTTCAAAGTTATCTGTTCTTTAATAATGTTCTCAAAACATTAACATCTATACATCGTTCAAGGAGCGTTTAATTCTAAAACGTTTATTAAATGTTACTTTCAGAAAGTTCAGAGAACATTCAAAAGTAACGTTCCGGAAGAATGGTAAAATGGAATGTTTCATTAACGTTCGAACATTTTTAAATATTTTTAGGTGAACCTATTGTGGGAACATTAGCAAAACGCTGTTCTTGTTAGCTGGGCCGTTATTTTCACATTTGCCTGTTCTGTCAAACACACGAGTGAGTTTACAAATGTCTCGAGTTTACAGGCAAACATAGACGCCTTTCCCTCATCTGAGATATGAGTTTTATAATATCAACAAGGCACTGAGCTGTAAATACTGTTTATTTCGAGAAGAAAGGACAAAAGAAATGCTGTACTGTGTTAAATGAACTGGTTTATTATGATAAGAACGAAACTCGGGATTCGGAGCGGACGAGCCACTTCACTTGGTCAGTTTTGTTTAGTTTGTGTCCAGGTCAAACTCGTTTGTCTTTTGGTGCCATTCTTGTGTATTGTGTGACTTCAAGTAGCCGAGCAATCCACAATCGCCATCACAGAGTTTTAATGTGTGTTTGTTTGGAAAAAATAAACGTTTGAATACATATTCCTATGAGCTGGAGATTGTGTCGTTTTGTGTGAAGAATAAAAGGAAGAACATGCCATAATACATTTAAAAAAAAAAAATAAAAAAAACTATATTTACGCCCCATGTGATTCGCTCAAAGTATGCGTGTTCGACATCGGCTGCCATAGACATATAAAATACATAGACGCAGTATTGGCCGCTGGATCGCACGTCAACGGCGCCGCCATATTGGTCCGGGCAACTTACAACTCATAAGTGAACTGAAGAAAAGATCCCTGACTATTTTGAGGTTTTACAAACCGTCGCACAATCCAAACCACATATCGGGGAATTACTTTTCATATGTAAGTCTGAACAGTTGTTTCTGGTTGTATCTGGTCATTATAACATTATTTTGACAGCTAGTTGGCCAGCAAAGTCAGACTATTAAAAGCTAGCGACAATGCTAGTTATCTATGAAAACTGAGATTTTATAAGAAATAATATAAAGTTTACATGATTCTTGTGAAGTCTGAGATTATAGTTTATATTACGAACTAATCTAAATCGTAAGTGAGTCTTCCGTGCAATGAAGCCAGTGATTTGATTGGCTGTCATCTAATCGTGGCTCATTTATATTTTTAACTTAGTTTAGCCAGCGGCACCAGGACAACACAGACTTCAAAGAAGGCTGGAAAAAGCCTGTCTGCATTTCCAAGAGACCTCGTCTGCCTTTTATTATATATAATATTATTATGCGACTTATATTATTGTATGATTGTACTATTCACTACTCACTATTTTATTTGCTATTTTAATTTGATTCATAATATTATTTTTTACAATTTATGATATACTATTTGCTATTCATAGTTATTACTACTATACTATACTCATACTCAATTGTATTTTTAGGCTATTAATAACAATAATAATATGCTATAGAATAAAACTGCCACATACTGTTTTGAACTATTACATCTGACCTTATTATACTATTTCATACAATTTATATTGTACTGTAATTGTACTAAAAATGTTCTACCGCTGTAACTTATATTTATATAATATTATAATATTTATAATATATCATATTTTACTGGATCTATTAAGGATTGTCTTATAATTAATACAAGCTGTGCTGTTAATGTTGTCCACCAGAGGGAGCCACAGGATAAGGAATCTTTTAAGCTCAATCCATTAGTACATTAGTATGATGTACCGACAGTAAATCTGTGAAATGCTCCAAGAAAATTACATTTTTAACTTTTTTTAGACCTCGATAAAATACTTTTTTTTTTTTCAAGTTGCTGGACACAGTTAAATATACTGCTGTCCGTTTAAAATAACAGACAATTTTGTCTTTTTTACTATAGTATAAAATTTCTATAAAGACATTTATTGTTGTGTTATGAATAATAAAACAAACATTTGTGTGTTAAACTGCAAGCATAAGGTTAGGAGACAACACGTATAAAAATAAATTATAAAAATGAAAAGGGCCTTAAAATAAATGCTTCAGATAAATAAGGTTTTGATCTGCTAATTATCTTCACATTCATTTGAAATTGTCCTGTGATGTGATTCAAGGGAAAAAGCAAGGAGAGAAAAAACTAAAATGACATTGTTGAAGACAGAGCCTTTTAAAACATTAAAAAATCTTACCGATCTAAAGTTTTAAAGTGTGTGTGTGTATATGGGCATATGCATGCCATTCTTCAAAGTTCCTGCTGGTCCCCTCTAGCTATTTCTATTATAAAATGAATAAAAGTCAGTTTTAATGTCGCTTCACTGTGTTGTTGGTTGTTGATGCTGCTGTAGCGCATGCGCAGCACTAGAGGGCGACACACAAACATGGATTCACGCTCCGAACCACACAAAAGATTCGTAAAAGCTTCCTGAAGCAGTGTTTTGAAATCGCCTCTCACTAACTGCATGGATGGGGACATGGATGTTTTTTTCACAGTGGTGGATTTGGATTTTTGTTTTTTCGTGTGCAAGTGTGGCGGTGTATTGGTAGAGGGCGCTGCTCAGCACAGACGAGGATTGAATAACCCAGATAGAAGAAGCGAAGTGAACTCTGAATATCTGAAGATGTGTACATATAAATATAATACAAAAATGAAAATATAAACGTATATATAAAGTGGGTGATCATTATAATATCAATATTGTCATCATAGCGGCTCTGTAATAAAGCGTGCTGATATATCCGTGTCGTGTCGTGTTTATAACCAGTGTGATTCACCCTGTGGAAGCGACAGCAGAGTGGCGCAGCGGAAGCGTGCTGGGCCCATAACCCAGAGGTCGATGGATCGAAACCATCCTCTGCTAAGTTTTTTTTTTTTAATATGAAAATGTTGTTCATTTTCATATATTAATGAAAGAAACATTTGATGAATTCGAACTACAACCATAATAATGGTTTCTATTAAGTAACACTACTGAGCATTAACTGTGTAACAATGATTACTATGTTTATTGTTCATATTTTACTGCATTTTGTTGTTTTTGTTCTAACGTTTTGAGAACATTATTAAAGACCAGATCATTTTAAATGAATGTTCTATTAACGTTACTGGAAGAACGCTTGTTCATAACTTTGAGAGAATCCCTGACAGCTTTTAAAATATTAAATATAAATATATAAATGGACTACAGGTCACAGTTAAACAGATCTTTTGTTCTGCTCTGTTTGAAATACCCAAATAATAGATCAACTTCACCATCAGACGACTTCAGTGTTTGAAATTAATATGGTTTCATATTTCAGCTGGTGTTGTGAATGCTGAGAATATGTTTGACCTTTGCTTTATTTGAAACTGCATTATTAAGTCATTAATAATGTAATAATTAGTCATTATTATTATTATCATATATATAGACATACAGATCGACAGATAGATAGATAGATAGATAGATAGATAGATAGATAGAGCTGTTATTAATTTGAATGTTCACCTGCGCGCTCAGGTGTGATGACGCGTGTGCGCGCGTGGAGGCGCTGGCGGGTCGCGCGCGGGTGTCGGTGAGGCGGAGCGCGAGTCAAACTCACAAAAGCGGCTGTTCATTTTGTCATTAAACCGAGAAACTCACTGACAGTCACCGTCACCCGACGAGCCGTGTGTGTTTGTGCTTCTGTCATGCGGTAAAAGCGAGGAGAAACACAGAAACAGGTGAGTGTGTTACACACCGCACACACACACACACACACACACACACACACTTGTATTTGTGAATTGTAGATTGTGTACTGGCGGTGTTTGTACATTTATTCCCTTTAAACGCAAGTAACAGCTCATTCGTCCCCATGGCTGTGTTTATTATTGTGTTTATTTTGTGTGCTGATCACGGTCATGTTCAGTTTGCTGGTTTAATGGCTGCGCGCGGTAAATACTGTCCCGGTTGCCATGGCAGAGCCCGTCACGCGCAGGTACCAGCACGCGCCTGTGTCCGCTTCTCAATTCATGCATTAATATTAGTGCATTAATATCGCTGCTGAAATCAGACTTCATTAACATCACTGCAGTTATGTTTTTATCGCTGCTGAGATCAGACTTCATTAACATCACTGCAGTTATGTTTATATCTCTACTGAGATCAGACTTCATTAATACATCACTGCAGTTATGTTTATATCTCTGCTGAGATCAGACTTCATTAACACATCACTGCAGTTATGTTTATATCTCTGCTGAGATCAGACTTCATTAACATCACTGCAGTTATGTTTTTATCGCTGCTGAGATCAGACTTCATTAACATCACTGCAGTTATGTTTTTATCGCTGCTGAGATCAGACTTCATTAACATCACTGCAGTTATGTTTATATCTCTGCTGAGATCAGACTTCATTAACATCACTGCAGTTATGTTTTTATCGCTGCTGAGATCAGACTTCATTAACATCACTGCAGTTATGTTTTTATCGCTGCTGAGATCAGACTTCATTAACATCACTGCAGTTATGTTTATATCTCTGCTGAGATCAGACTTCATTAACATCACTGCAGTTATGTTTTTATCGCTGCTGAGATCAGACTTCATTAACATCACTGCAGTTATGTTTATATCTCTACTGAGATCAGACTTCATTAACACATCACTGCAGTTATGTTTATATCTCTGCTGAGATCAGACTTCATTAACATCACTGCAGTTATGTTTATATCTCTGCTGAGATCAGACTTCATTAATACATCACTGCAGTTATGTTTATATCTCTACTGAGATCAGACTTCATTAATACATCACTGCAGTTATGTTTTTATCGCTGCTGAGATCAGACTTCATTAATACATCACTGCAGTTATGTTTATATCTCTGCTGAGATCAGACTTCATTAACATCACTGCAGTTATGTTTTTATCGCTGCTGAGATCAGACTTCATTAACATCACTGCAGTTATGTTTTTATCGCTGCTGAGATCAGACTTCATTAACATCACTGCAGTTATGTTTATATCTCTGCTGAGATCAGACTTCATTAACATCACTGCAGTTATGTTTTTATCGCTGCTGAGATCAGACTTCATTAACATCACTGCAGTTATGTTTTTATCGCTGCTGAGATCAGACTTCATTAACATCACTGCAGTTATGTTTATATCTCTGCTGAGATCAGACTTCATTAACATCACTGCAGTTATGTTTTTATCGCTGCTGAGATCAGACTTCATTAACATCACTGCAGTTATGTTTATATCTCTACTGAGATCAGACTTCATTAACACATCACTGCAGTTATGTTTATATCTCTGCTGAGATCAGACTTCATTAACATCACTGCAGTTATGTTTATATCTCTGCTGAGATCAGACTTCATTAATACATCACTGCAGTTATGTTTATATCTCTACTGAGATCAGACTTCATTAACACATCACTGCAGTTATGTTTATATCTCTGCTGAGATCAGACTTCATTAACACATCACTGCAGTTATGTTTATATCTCTGCTGAGATCAGACTTCATTAACACATCACTGCAGTTATGTTTATATCTCTGCTGAGATCAGACTTCATTAACATCACTGCAGTTATGTTTTTATCGCTGCTGAGATCAGACTTCATTAACACATCACTGCAGTTATGTTTATATCTCTACTGAGATCAGACTTCATTAACATCACTGCAGTTATGTTTTTATCGCTGCTGAGATCAGACTTCATTAACATCACTGCAGTTATGTTTTTATCGCTGCTGAGATCAGACTTCATTAACACATCACTGCAGTTATGTTTATATCTCTACTGAGATCAGACTTCATTAACACATCACTGCAGTTATGTTTATATCTCTGCTGAGATCAGACTTCATTAATACATCACTGCAGTTATGTTTTTATCGCTGCTGAGATCAGACTTCATTAACATCACTGCAGTTATGTTTATATCTCTACTGAGATCAGACTTCATTAACACATCACTGCAGTTATGTTTATATCTCTGCTGAGATCAGACTTCATTAACATCACTGCAGTTATGTTTATATCTCTGCTGAGATCAGACTTCATTAATACATCACTGCAGTTATGTTTATATCTCTACTGAGATCAGACTTCATTAACACATCACTGCAGTTATGTTTATATCTCTGCTGAGATCAGACTTCATTAACATCACTGCAGTTATGTTTTTATCGCTGCTGAGATCAGACTTCATTAACACATCACTGCAGTTATGTTTATATCTCTACTGAGATCAGACTTCATTAACACATCACTGCAGTTATGTTTATATCTCTGCTGAGATCAGACTTCATTAATACATCACTGCAGTTATGTTTATATCTCTGCTGAGATCAGACTTCATTAACACATCACTGCAGTTATGTTTATATCTCTGCTGAGATCAGACTTCATTAACATCACTGCAGTTATGTTTTTATCGCTGCTGAGATCAGACTTCATTAACATCACTGCAGTTATGTTTATATCTCTACTGAGATCAGACTTCATTAACACATCACTGCAGTTATGTTTATATCTCTGCTGAGATCAGACTTCATTAACATCACTGCAGTTATGTTTATATCTCTGCTGAGATCAGACTTCATTAATACATCACTGCAGTTATGTTTATATCTCTGCTGAGATCAGACTTCATTAACATCACTGCAGTTATGTTTATATCTCTACTGAGATCAGACTTCATTAACACATCACTGCAGTTATGTTTATATCTCTGCTGAGATCAGACTTCATTAACATCACTGCAGTTATGTTTATATCTCTGCTGAGATCAGACTTCATTAACACATCACTGCAGTTATGTTTATATCTCTGCTGAGATCAGACTTCATTAATACATCACTGCAGTTATGTTTATATCTCTGCTGAGATCAGACTTCATTAACATCACTGCAGTTATGTTTTTATCGCTGCTGAGATCAGACTTCATTAACACATCACTGCAGTTATGTTTATATCTCTGCTGAGATCAGACTTCATTAACATCACTGCAGTTATGTTTATATCTCTGCTGAGATCAGACTTCATTAACATCACTGCAGTTATGTTTATATCTCTGCTGAGATCAGACTTCATTAACATCACTGCAGTTATTTTTATATCTCTGCTGAGATCAGACTTACAAACACATTGCTGCTGTCCATTATTGTCTGTATAGAAGAATGATGATTTTGCACTTTCTGACCCTTCAGTGTTAATCCTCTGGACTCTGAGACGCACTGGTCTGAGGTGGTTCTGTGTAGGGTAGTAAATGGTTAACGGCTCTTAATAGGGACGCTCTGTAAGATGGAGTCTCCAGTGAGTTTCAGTAATTGGTGTTATGAGCAGTACAGGTCCCAGTGCCACAGGGTTAAATATGGAGCCATGTTACATAACCGCTAATGTTTCCATTAATTTCATTGAGCTGTGGGGTTATCTTCAGCTGGTCCTGGAGTATTTCAGGGGTGAGTTTTCACAGAGGAGCTCTGACCTAAACGTGAGGCTTCTCTGATGTGCTGAACCGCTCTGTGCTGCCAAATCACATCATCAACATCTTTCAGTGTTATGGAAAGACTTTTGCTCTATTATGGTAGAAAGAGCAGAACTTAAGACATTTCTGAGAGGTTAAAAACAGCAGGGCACAGCTGTGACTGCCGTTCCTCATCTGGGACTTGAGAATGCATGTGAAACCTCTGCTGGCCCGAGGCCCGTGATTCAGGCTGGAGTATTTCTGGATGTTTGTGTTGTTCTGTAGTGACACCAGCTGTATTCTATAACCATTTCTTTGGCAGCTCGTTATGGCGTTTAACGCCGGGGGGTTTGGTATCACACAGATTTTTCAGGAGTGATTGACGCACTCCCGTTTGCTGCTGAGAACTCTGGGTAATAGCAGTGCCGATGGAGAAGTTGTTTGGCGGAGGCTGGAGTCTCTGGAGTATTTCTGGAGGAAAATCGTGCGGCTCTCTGGAGTCTCGGATTGTTTTACTCAGTTCAGATCTATTAATCACCATACATTCATGTGCATATTAGTCTCCTATATGATGAAGTTTGCATATTGAATAATACTGTGAAGCTGCTTTAAAACAGTCTTCGCTATTGAAATAAACGTGACTTGACTTAGAAACTGCAGTGTTTCAAGCGTCATCTTCTCATTAGAGCTGAGAAAACTTCAGTTTACGATCATTAACTCAAGTTTCTGCGCACTTCAGTTCCAGAAGGTCACGTTTTATTCCAGAAAACGGCTCGGCTTGTCCCAGAGTGAAGCTCCTCTGATATCTGTGAGATTCCGATGTGTCGTCACAGGTCGAGCTGTTGTTGTGTGCTTCTGATCAACTCAAACCAGTCTGGCCAAACGCTCCTCCATTGAGCGTTTCCTTCTGCCTTATCTACAAAGTCATAACGTCCTTTATTGTCTCTATTCATAGCTCAGCTGCTCTCTGTGTGGCCGTCGACCTCAGAGCACAATGAATCCGGTTTCTCTTACTTCCTGTATACGAGCGGACAATCAGGGCAAAAGCATCTGAGATACATCTGTGTTACTTTGCTCATGTTGTGTATGTCTGGGCTCTTATTATCATATCAGCTCATGACAATGAAATGACGTTGTGTTTCAGTGTAAACAGGTGTTGGCATTAGTGGGCATTAACTGATCTGCGTCAGATCGTACTGCTCTCTATCAGACTGACAGCAAAACAAACAAGATGTGTAGAGTTCATCAGGAACATGAGCGACTCCTGCCTGTGTTCACCGTGTTCTGGGTGAAACGACCTTGTGCTGCTGGTCAAGAGTGAGTGAGAGTGTGTGTGTGTGTGTGTGTGTGTGTGTGTGTGTGTGTGAGAGTGCTGTAACTGTGTGTTCTTCTTTACTGTCACAAACACTTCTGGATCATTGAGCACAAACACACACTCACCTCAATTGGAAAAAAAAAAGATTAATTATGTTGTTATATCTTTAAATTCTAAAAAATAAATACTTAACATGAATTAAGATGAACACTTAAAATGAACATTAATCATAATTATGTTTATGAATTATTCATCTGTGTGGGTGTGTTTATGACCATCATGTCAAGATTCATAAAAAAAACCTTTTAATTTTTCACATTGTAAAGTTCCTTTTAAAGGATAAGTGTGTGTTTTTGTAGTTTGTTTTGTTGCTGTGGAATCAGAGGAGTGTGTGTTTGATCTGTGTCATGTGACGCGTGTGAGGGGTGTGGCCTCAGGCTGTGGGTGCGGCCAGATCGGGTTCCTGAAGGTCGTAGAGGTCAGAAGGTTCTGGTTCCTCCTGCTCTTGTTACTCTGCCGTTCCTCAGGACCGATCGATCGATGGGTTTATTTGTTTATTTATCTGTTTGATAGTGAACCTGGAAAATAGTGTTCAAATAAAGCCTCTATCAGTGACTCTGAACTTCTCCTCATCTCACTGACACATGCTTTTATAGTTTGTTAGTTAATATTTTGAATTGGTTGGTTTGGTAACATCTCACACACACACACACACACACACACACACACACACACACACACACACACACACACTGGTGTGTTTACTGTAGTCCGCAGCTCCAGTAATCTAATCGTGTTTGGCCTTGTTTTGTTTCCTGCGGTTCTCGAGCTCCAGCTGTAGGTGGAATGCACTAATAAGTGTTAACTGTGATTAACTAACAGAAATCTTCATTAAAAGAGATTTAAGCAGCAGTGATCGTCAGTGTTTGCTCTGGAGGTGTGATCGCAGCGCCACTGTAATGATTCATCCGTCTGAACATCACAGATATGCGCCACTGGATTTCTGGGAAACTTTTTCTGCTGTTTCTACCCAGAATCCTTTCTGTCTCTCTCTCTCTTTTACTGTCCGTGAACTTCCAGTTTGCTGGTTGCCATGGTGACACAGCTCATGTGATCAGGGTCTCTCGTGCTGCGTGTGTGTGTAAATCTTTTGCTGGTTTATTCGTGTCCAGTTCGGCTCTTTAATTACATGATTAAACTGGAGGCAGAAATTCCCATCAGATCTGAACGGAATCACTGATCCTGTTTCTGCTTCATATTTGAAACAGAACATTATTAAAGACCAGATAACATTGAACGAACGTTCTATTAATGTTACTGGAAGAACGTTTGTCCATAACTTTGAGAGAACCTTGCCAGAACGTTCTCTGTTAACTGGGTGATCCTCATGTTGATGATGTAATTTCCCTCTGGGCGGAACGGGAAAGCAGGAAGTAGATTAGCCAGTAAATGTAAACACAGAGCTGATGACCTTTAACCTTCAGGCCTGTGTGTGAGAGTGTGTGTGAGAGTGTGTGTGAGAGTGTGTGTGAGAGTGTGTGTGAGAGAGTGTGTGAGAGAGTGTGTGTGAGAGAGTGTGTGTGAGAGTGTGTGAGAGAGTGTGTGTGTGAGAGTGTGTGTGAGAGTGTGTGAGAGTGTGTGAGAGAGTGTGTGAGAGAGTGTGTATGAGAGAGTGTGTGTGAGAGTGTGTGAGAGAGTGTGTGTGAGAGAGTGTGTGTGAGAGAGTGTGTGTGAGAGAGTGTGTGAGAGTGTGTGTGTGAGAGTGTGTGTGTGTGAGAGTGTGTGTGTGTGAGAGTGTGTGTGAGAGTGTGTGTGAGAGTGTGTGTGAGAGTGTGTGTGAGAGTGTGTGTGAGAGTGTGTGAGAGTGTGTGTGTGTGAGAGTGTGTGTGAGAGTGAGAGTGTGTGTGAGAGTGTGTGTGAGAGTGTGTGTGAGAGTGTGTGTGAGAGTGTGTGTGAGAGTGTGTGTGAGAGTGTGTGTGAGAGTGAGAGTGTGTGTGAGTGTGTGTGAGAGTGTGTGTGTGAGAGTGTGTGTGAGAGTGTGTGTGTGAGAGTGTGTGTGTGAGAGTGTGTGTGTGAGAGTGTGTGTGTGAGAGTGTGTGTGAGAGTGTGTGTGAGAGTGTGTGTTAGAGTGTGTGTGAGAGTGTGTGTGTGAGAGTGTGTGTGAGAGTGTGTGTGAGAGTGAGAGTGTGTGTGAGAGTGTGTGTGAGAGTGTGTGTGAGAGTGTGTGTGAGAGTGAGAGTGTGTGTGAGAGTGTGTGTGAGAGTGTGTGTGAGAGTGTGTGAGAGTGTGAGAGAGTGTGTGTGAGAGAGTGTGTGAGAGAGTGTGAGAGAGTGTGAGAGAAAGTGTGAGAGAGTGTGTGTGAGAGTGTGTGTGAGAGTGTGTGTGAGAGTGTGTGTGAGAGAGTGTGAGAGTGTGTGAGAGTGTGTGAGAGTGTGTGAGAGTGTGTGAGAGTGTGTGTGAGAGTGTATGTGAGAGTGTGTGTGTTTTTGTTAGTCCATAACACTGATTCTGAAAGACTCCTATGATATTGAACATGTGATTATAGTTCAGTGAGTCATATGATTCTAATCAGTGAGGAAAAACCCTTCAGCTGTGATTTTGTGTTAATATTCAGAGGATTGTGATGATCTTGCTTGAGTAGACTCGTATATGAAGAATTTTTCTCAGTCTTTTGACAGAACAGTTAGTTCAGGCCATTGAACCACATCATTGATTCATTAATTCAACCGATTCATTCAGCAATGTGTATCATTGAGGACCAAATCAAGTGAGTCATTTGAATCATTCATTCAATGGATTTGTTACAAAACACTGGTTTGTTTCTTGAATTATTCATGGAACTGATTCCTTCAGAATGCTTTGAGTAAGTCATTACATCATTAATTCAACAAATTCATTCAAACTGATTAATTCAGGAACGAAACAAGTGACTTTCTTTATGAGTAAGTCATACCGACATATTCAACTGATTTATTCAAAAATGCTTTATGAACGAGTCATTGAATCATTCATTCAACTGATTGTTTAAAAATACTGATTCATCCACGTACAAAACAAGTGACTGTTTATGAATGAGTCATTGAATCATTCAATCATCTAGTTTGTTCAAAAACTGATTCATTCAGGAATGAAACAAGTGATTTATTAGTCTTATTAGTGAGCCTTTGAATCATTCATTCATTCATACATTCATCAGATTCATTCAAGCTCATTGATTTATTCTAAATTGAGGCAAGTCATTGATTCATTTATTCAACAAAAACGGTGTTCAAAAACACTAATTCATTCAGGAATGAATCAAATTACTTTCTTTATGGGTGAATCATTCACGGAACTGATTCCCTCAAAAACACTTTGAGTGAGTCATTAAATCATTCATTCAACCAATTCATTCAAACACACTGATTCATTCAGGATCGAAACAAGTGACTGTATTTCTGAGTGAGACATTGAATCTTTCCTTCAACCAAACGTCAGCAACAGCTGAAGCTCCTGATTTGAGCAGTTTCAGCAGCACATTTCAGAAATGTTTGATTGTTTTATGAATCTGTTATGATGTGATTGAGCTTTAGCAGTTCAAAACTGTACTGGACCGACAAAAAACTATTGAAACGGTGTTGTGTGTGTTTGTTGGTATGTGATTGATAGCTGGGCGTTTCTGGAAAGCTTCTATTGTGAGACTTAATTACTGGCTTGAGTTTTCTGAGATGGAGAAGCAGTAATTCCAGCTGAATCGTGTTATCGCTCCAGAGAGAGAGAGAGAGAGAGGGGCGGCCGAGCTTCTCCATATACACCAGCGCTCTCGTCTCCTCGCTGGGATTGTGAGCAGATTGTAAATGAAGTCTAAACAGAGGAAAGTTTCACGCTTCTCTTCACAAACCCACAGAAGAGACGATGACGAGAGAATTCAAAGCGCTTCCTACACAAACACAGAGCTCTGATGAACCAGAATGAACATCATCCTCCTCACTGTAAGACTGACACTTTATTATATCAAGCACTGAATACTGAGAACGTCAGGCATTATGGGAACGTTATTTTTGAACGTTCTCTGAACGTTCTGAAACAAGTTTGTTCATAACTTTAAGAGAGCGTTCTCTGTTAGCTGCGTTTGAACAGCAACATTCTGTAATATTATACTTTAATAGCATTCAGATAATGTCATTGTTTGTTCACAGTTGTCTTCGTGATTTCGGGGTGATCGTGACGGGTTTGACAGATTACTGCGTCACAGTTTGTCCTGCTTGTAAAGACTGACGGTGTGTTTTAAAGGGTTTTCAGTCACCTTTGACCTCATGTTGCTGTTGGACGAGGGCTGAAACTGGTTTTGTGTTGTTTCATATGTTGTATTTAGAGTGCTAATATAGATCTTAATATAGCTGTGTTTAATAGGATCAGGACAGCGAGCGCTGAGGATTCTGGGTACATACAGGCCTGGAGACGCAAACAGAAGAGATAACGGGATTAAAGCCCGGATGATGTTTAAGAGGAATAATGTCCAGCGTATGGATTCACAGCCAGACACATAAACACAATAGAGATATTATTGAGCTTGATTGTTTGTTTAAAAAAAATACGTAAATATATTTTTTATTTTTAATATATTTTTATTTTATTTTTTAATTTATATTTATTTTATTATATTTAGCTAATTATTTTTATTTTTTTATTTTATATATATATTTATTTATATTTTTATTTTATATATATATATATATATATATATAATTTTTTTATTATGTTTAGCTATTTATTTTTATTTATTTTGTATTATGTATATATATTTTTTCATTTATTTTTATTATTTTTTATTATTATTATTTATTTATTATTTTTGTTGTCGTTATTAAGTTCAGATTCACGTGTATGAAGGTAAAACACATTTGTGATGTGAATCACTAGCAGGTCCTGATTTAGAAACACTTTAACAAAACAAACAGAGATTGAAGCTTTTCTATGAACCAGCAGTGAATCGATTCAGTCGAGCTTCACACACTCAGATCAGAGTGACTCATCAGACTTCATTAGACGTGTGCTAATTAAAGCCGACAGACCAACAGAGATTTATTTTATGATCATGTACAGATCTTCTAGTTCAGGACGCGACCGAGAAACAAAACCGAAGAAGTTTTCCAGAATCCGTGTGTCCCAGCATGCTTTGCACTGAAGTGGATAATCACAGACCTGTGTGAGTTTGTAAAGCTCCTTACAAATCCTCTTAAAGATTCCAGAGTGAGAAGAAGCAGCCACACCATCACCGTTACACACATGGAGCGTCACGCCGTCTTCATGTCGAGGCTGTGAACAGGTACGACTGCTGTGTTTGTACACATGTATGTTCATAAGAGAGAGAGAGAGAGAGAGAGAGAGAGAGAGTTTGTTCTGTTTGCTGGGTGATTCATCGGTCAGATGATTCCTGAATCACTGGGATTGATGCGGCTCAAGTCGATCCGTTTCAAAGGAAGAGAATGTGTTTGGATTTTGTGTTTGTTGGTCATTTATCAAACTGAACTGATTCGTGCCTGTTGTTCTTACGTCACTGTGTGAATTTGAATCTGATTGAGAGTCATTTAGAAAGATTCAGAGTTCACGTTTTCACACACTATACACAGTCAAAAGTTTGGAATAATTCAGATTTTTTTATGTTTTTGAAGGAATCACAGATATCTAAACCTGTTTTCAACATTGATAATAATCATAAATGTTTCTTGATCATCAAATCATCATATTAGAATGATTTCTGAAGGATCATGTGACACTGAAGACTGGAGTAATGATGCTGAAAATTCAGCTTTGATTACTGGATATAAATTACACTTTACTATATATTCACATAGAAAACAGCTGATTTATACTGGAATAATATTTCACTGTTTATTTACTGCATTTTTGATCAAATAAATGCAGCGTTCAGAAACATTAAAAACTGTAATTATTCCAAACGTTTAATTATGGTGAATGCAGGTAAACGAGATCATCTGTCAGTGTGAATGTGTGTTTCAGTGTTTGTTGGTTTATTTCAGTCAGTTTGTTTGTCTCAGTCTATCAGTGAATCAAACCGCACTGATCAATCATTCATACTGTCAGCAGCTGCTGAACCGGATCTTTCTCTGTCTGTCGCTGGTCCTGGATCAGTGTTTGACCTTGTGACCTGTTACTGATCCTGATTCTGATTCTCCATTCAGCTCTTCACATTCATACGTGAGTGTGTGTGTGTGTGTGTGTGTGTGTGTGTGTGTGTGTGTGTGTGTGTGTGGATCTGAAGATTGTAAACCCTGATCCAGAGACGCTGGTTTGAGGTCGGGTCACATGTTCATCTGTCAGAACACACACACACACACTCTCTCTCTGTTGACATTCAGCTCAATGATTGACGAGGCTGGCGGTTCTGCAATGGTTTAACTCTGTGTCAGTCGCACTCGTTACTCAATCAGTCAGATTAACCTGTTAACGGCCCACGCTGGGCTAATTATAGACCTGCAGCGACTCGCGTCTGATCATTAACCTGCAGCGTCACACCGGATACTCTTCATCATCATCAGACGCTGAAACGCCACGAAACGAGAGTTCAGAGTGTCACTGCAGTCATGTGATGTGTGATGATGATGAAGGTGATTGAGATATGAATCTGTCTCTGTGATTGACAGCTCTCTCCCATGATTCCTGGCGTCGGTGTATAATTAGCCGTGATTGAGTTCATCATCCTGAACTCCGGCGCAGAGGGACTATTATGAGATGTGACGATCAAAGACTGGTGTGTGACTGATGCTGTTTTCTGTGTTTCAGGAGGATCTGTGTGTAAACTCCAGACATGAACGGATACAGCGGAGTCACGCCGCAGGCCTCACAGATGAAGTACGTCATCAAATCTTCACTCACAACAATAACAAGAACATATTTATGATTACAGCTAAAGAATGACGAGTGAGTTCATCTCAGCCTCTGAGATCCAGTGATTCAGCAGGTTTACATGAATCCACTGACCAAAAATATGTTCTAAAAACGTTTAAAATGTCCAGTTTATTAAATGTTTTGTAAAGGTTTTTTCTTGGTTATATGAACGTTCCATTCCATCATTCTTCAAGCATTATGTGAACGTTACTTTAGAACGTTTTCTGAACGTTCTGAAACAAGTAGAAACATTTAAAAAACGTCCAACTGAAACATTTCAGAAAAAATGATTTTGAGAAAGACTGGATAACTCTGAATGAACGTTCTATTAATGTTACAGGAAGAACGTTTGTTCATAACGTTGAGAGAACTTTGTCAGAACGTTCTGATGTTTTATTGATGTTTCCTCTGATCCTGATCTATTGGACACATTCATTATTGATCTGTCGCACAATTAGTGTGACTTACACACTGAAACAGATCAAGTGTCCACTTTACTCATTAACTCCTCACACACTCACACACACACACACACACACACTCACACTCACACACACTCACAATCTCACACACACACACACACTCGCACACACTCATAATCACACACACTCACAATCTCACGCACACGCACACACACACACACACTCACACACACTCACAATATCACACACACACTCACACACACTCATAAACACACACACACTCTCACACACACTCACTCACACACACTCACAATCTCACGCACACACACACACATTTTAATGGCTGAGGTCAGATTTTGCGTCACAATGATTATTAATTCACTTGCATTCCTAGAAGTAGAGCAGAGAAAGTTTGAGTGTACTAACTCTCTCTCTCTCTCTCTCTCTCTCTCAGCGGTCACGGCTCACGGTCTCCAGATGTTCCTGCCAAAACCTCCGGTGGTAAAGCTCTGTACGGTACGTGTCTCCCTCTGCTGTCTGCTGAGGGAACTGTAGCTCAAACGCTTCGTCACCATGACGACACGCTCCAGAGGGATGATGGGATTGTGTTGATCACTGTGTGATGTTAAGAACATGAAAGACGTTCAGTGTTTTGCTCTTTAGAACGAAAGATTCATAGTTGACGTTCATCTGGCTCGTATTTTATGAGCTTCAGTGATAAACAGAATCAATCAGATATGAGACGAATTCTGCTCTAAAAGACACTAGAGTCATTATTCAGATCAATGCAGTTATTCTCAAAAATACTGTAATGTGAAGATTTTTAGTAAAACCAGCAAATATTATTATGATGATGTATTAACACTTTACAGTCTAATCTAAATATTACTATTTTCATGACAATAAAAGACATTTTCCACCCAAATTTTGATAATTGTAACAAACAAAATAGTTTGTTACAATTACCAAAATTTGGGTGAAAAATGTCTTTTATTGTCATGAAAATAGTGGCACAGTTCAGAGTTTGTTTGCTTTATTAAGAACGTAATTCCTCTTGAGTTTAAGGTGAAATATGATTTTGATGTATTCTTGAAAGTGTGAAAGTGTGTGTGTGTGTGTGTGTGTGTGTGTCTTTCACAGCAGAGGTCAAAAGTCACAGTGAAGAAACTTACTGCATGTCAGTCACACAGAGAGACCAGCTAAAAAATATGATCTAAGAACATTTTCCTGTCTTTAAATTACAAAAACATTCTCTGAACGTTTAAAATGTCCAGATTTTTAAATGTTTTCAAAACGTTGTTTCTTGGTTATATGAACATTATTAAAGACCAGATAACATTGAACGAACGTTCTATTACCGTTACTGGAAGAACGTTTGTTCATAACGTTGAGAGAACCTTGTCAGAACGTTTGGGAGACAAAATGAGTTTCCAAACTCACTGTGTGTGTGTGTGTGTTTTCTCTGCACCATCGCTCTCAGGAACAGATGGAGTGTATTTCCTGCACACTTCCGCCAAACACAAAAAGAAAGGTAGAAGCTGTGTGTGTGTGTGTGTGTGTGTGTGTGTGTGCCCTTTTATAGACGTCTCCTGTTTCCTTAAGCTCTCCCTTCACACACACACCAGTGTCAATCCCGTCTGTAGACACACAGATCTAGTCTCCAGCATCATGATCTCCTCACGCGTGTGATCTGACGTATTCATGTCCACACGGAATCTGTAGCAGCAGATTCAGGCTTCTGGCATCAGATTAATCTCCAGAATCAGAATCAGTCTGCAGGTTCCGTCTGGACGTGATCGTGACGTCATGTGATATAATGCGATCTGCTGTTTCCTCAGAGCAAAGGAAGAATTACACCAAAAACAGCATCAACAGCCTGACGGACACGTCGCAGTATCATGTGGAGGTAAGACGCTAATATTACTGAATGTTAACTGTCTTTCAAACCCTGTTTGAGACGCTCCGTGTGATTTTCTCCGGCAGCATCTGACCACATTTGTGATGGACCGGAAAGAGGCCATGCTGACCATCGAGGACGGCATCCGGAAACTGCGTCTGCTGGACGCCAAAGGGAAGGTGTGGACACAAGACATGATCCTGCAGGTGGACGGGAAGGCCGTCAGCCTCATCGACAACGACAGCAAGGTACGGAAGCGCCCGTCCAGAGCTCTGAGCGCAACACGCGTGTGGACTGATCACGTGTGTGTGTGTGTGTGTGTGTGTTTCAGAACGAGCTGGAGAACTTTCCTCTGGGCTCCATCCAGCACTGTCAGGCCGTGATCAACGCCTGCAGCTACGACTCCATCTTGGCGCTGGTGTGTAAGGAGTCCGGACAGGGAAAACCAGACCTGCACCTGTTCCAGTGCGACGACATCAAGGTCAGCGTTCCTGAAGCTGTGAATCATTCGTTTCGAATCAGTGAATCATTTGAGTCACAGTGAATCAAGTTTCGAAATGTATGCGCATGTGTGACCGTGTGCTTCAACTCCTTCAGGCCAACTTAATCCACATGGACATCGAGAGCGCCGTCAGCGATCACAAGGGTGGAAAAGTCAAGAAGAGGCCGGAGGCGCTGAAGTAAGACCGGCAGCTGCCGTGACTTTTGATGATGATGGTGATGATGATGGATGTTGCCACGGTAACGCAGCATCTGTGTCTCTGTTTCCGTCAGAATGATCCTGAAGAGTGACGGGACCATCCCTCCTCCCCCAGGAGGCCCCGCCCCCCAGCCTCCAGGAGCTGTCAATCAGGGGGACGCCAAGAGCCGAGTGGCCAGTTGGTCTGCCTGGACCAATGAGCAGCAGGACTGTGAGTGGATCATGAAACAGGAAGTGCGTCTGTCGTTCCCATTCCAGAGCAAGTCTCACTTTG
Organism: Ctenopharyngodon idella; assembly: GCF_019924925.1. Taxonomy (NCBI): domain Eukaryota; kingdom Metazoa; phylum Chordata; class Actinopteri; order Cypriniformes; family Xenocyprididae; genus Ctenopharyngodon; species Ctenopharyngodon idella. The sequence continues at coordinate 17,425,416 of NC_067223.1, forward strand.
TGTGTGTGTGTGTGTGTGTGTGTGTGTGTGTGTCATCAGATGATCCACAGAGACTGTACACAGAGCTGGACGGGTCGGCTGAGATGAGCGCAGCGCAGGTGGACAGAGATGTGGTGAGTGTCTTTACTGATACGCAACTTCCTGTTCCTGTCTGCCAGCCAATGAGACAAGTCCATCACTGTTCACTGCCTAAAACTAACTTTTTGCCACACCTGCCAATGGCTGGTGACTTGAGAAAATGGGCATAAGTCATTTTTACGGCCACGAAACTGTATTTGCATGATTTCATAAAAAAAAACAAAAAAAAAACAGGCGGAGCTAATTGGGGAAACAATGCTGTTTTTTTTTTCTGATAAAAATAGTGATTTTTTTTTTTTTTTTTTTTTAAAGCAGTTTTAATACTGATGTGTGTTACAGCAAATCCTCAATCACATTCTGGACGACATCGAACACTTCGTCACCAAACTGCAGAAAGCTGCCGAGGCCTTTAACGACCTCTCCAAACGCAAGAAAACCAAGAAGAGCAAGAAGAAAGGACCTGGAGGTGAGCGTTTCCTCATCACATTATACGCTCAGATCCTCTTCTTCCTCACGAGTGTGTCATGAGTGTGTTTGGTGTGTGTCGTTCATCAGAGGGAGTTTTGACGCTGAGAGCTAAACCTCCGTCTCAGGACGAGTTTGTCGACTGTTTCCAGAAGTTCAAACATGCCTTCAACCTGCTGGTGAGTGACGTCAACCAGTCGTATAAGTCACGGCTAATTTCAGTGCATCACTAATTTACTTACTCATTTTTAGCAGGAGAATCTCATTTATATTCTCTGTGATGTGATGATTGTCATTGCAGGGGAAGTTGAAGAACCACATTCAGAACCCCAGCGCTGTGGACCTGGTTCACTTCCTGTTCAATCCGCTCAGACTGGTACGTCTTCTGATGGTGTGTGCGTCTGGACAGCGGTTTAGTCACGCTGACGTTCCTGTGTTTGTGTGTCTCAGGTGATCCAGATGTCTGGAGGGGTTGATCTGGCTAAAAGTGTCATCGTTCCCCTCCTCACCAGAGAAGCCATCGACTTCCTGCACGCGGCGGGTTCTGCGGAGGAGAGACACCTGTGGGTCACACTGGGAGACGGATGGACCAAGTGCAGGTACTGCAGTGTCATGCTCTTCCTCTCATGTGGTCCTGAACGTGTGTAAAGAACAGTATTTTGTTCAGTCTGCTGGGTGAAATCGTACTCGCTTCCTCTAAAATCATGTTGCTTTTTCATAAGACAACCAAACGATTCTTCATTGATGCTTTTTGAGAATTACTCTTGCTTAGAACAGAACCGACTATTATCTAAATCTCTTAATTACTTTTGAATGTTTAGGTGTGTGTCCGAGCATCAGACTTTTCACCTGCAACAACCGATCATAGTTTCATTAATACTTTTTGAGAATCACTGACTCTCGCTTAGAACAAACCGACCAGCATTTTAATCTCTTAATAGAACAAAAACACAGGACTTACTATCATTAAATCAACATTTCACATGTTCTTAATAGAACAAAACTGACCTATACATAATAGAATAAAAAAGTGATCGATATTGAAATCTCTTAATAGAAAAAAACAACCGATATTTGAATCTCTTAATAGAAAAAAACGTCACTGCAGCACTGATATGTGATAGACAACACTATAAATTCAATATATCTAGACCTAATTCAGAGGATTAATCGATATGTATCATCCAGCTCTAAAACTTGAGGCATGACAGACATGACAGAATGACTTTCTGTAACGCTGCTTTGAAACGATTGTGAAGAGCACTGAAGAAACGTGACTCATCTTGTCTTGAGGTTGGAGTGGCCGAAGGATCACCCGTTTCCTCCACACATACTGCGTTTCCGGGATGGCTGGGAGCCGCCGGTGCTGGTGTCGCGTGAGCAGGATGTGGCTCAGCTGGCGGAGACGCTCAGTGCGGCACAAACCGAGGTTCAGAGACCGCCGCACCACGTGAGATGCACTTTCTCCTTTAAACCTCACAGTGTGACTTTTTTTGATTTGTTGGAGTGAAAGTGTTTTTTGTCCCGACAGCAGCCGGTGGTCCAGGACTTCACCTGCGCAGACGGGTACGGCTACAGTAACAATTCTTACAAGCATTTGCACCTGCTGGAGCCAGACATGGCCGTGGCTGCTTTTAAACAAGCGGTCAGCCGTCATGTAGATAGGTAAAACCCACCTGGGTATGAGCGACCGCACCGCGCGCCCTGGAGAACCGTCTCACCGCTCACACTTCTGTTCTGGGGCTTTCTGGGTTTCTCTAATAAACTCTCAGCTCTGACCTGAACTGTCTCAGTCTGTTAAACCGTCTTCAGATGGAGTAAAGACTCTCTTCCCATCTCTTTCTCCAGCTCTGAGACGCTCCTCCACGGCGGCAGCGGTCAAAAACGCCATTCATCAGTAGATTCAGCGTTTAAAGAGCGAATGTGTGTTTTAGATGTGCTTCGTCTGTAATCTTGTCTTGTTTTCCAGCACAAATTCATTCTTAAATCAAGATACATTTACTAGAATAAATAGAACAAAACCAACTGATATTTAAATCTCTTAATTCAAAGGGAAAACAATATTACTTTTCTGACTCCATTGGCAGATGTTTTTAGAAAACAAGTCTTAATATCTTCATTCATTCTGCTTCTCAGTAAATGTATCTTGATTTAAGAAAGTTTAGATATTTGTCCTGGAAAACAAGACAGAAATATTAAGAACATCATTTGTTTACAGTGTAACTCTGTCTCATTTGTGGAGGTTCATTGATATTTTCTCTCCAGAAACCTGGAGGCTCACAGCAGGAACCAGCTGAGAAACTTTGCCAAATCCAAATATGACTTTGTGGCCAGAAACAACACTGAACTGTCCGTGGTCAAAGACGAGGTGGTGGAGGTACGGTCATGTGACGGTGTGACGTCAGCGAGCTGTGCACGTGTGCAGTGTTGTGACGTGTTGATCTGATTGGTCATCAGGTGCTGGACGACAGGAAGCAGTGGTGGAAGGTGCGGAACGGGGCGGGCGCTGCGGGATACGTGCCAAACAACATCCTGGAGATCAGCAGGGCGGTGGACATGACGGGCCGCGGGGAGCCCATCTACAGCCACACCATACAGGTGACTCTCATCACACACGCTTCTGTCTTCATGTCTGATTCACTGACTTTTTCCTTCCATCCACTTGTTTTGCCACATCATACAATCATTGTTTGTTTTCATCTGTTAATCTTAAAGCTAATGATGCCAAAAAAGGAATTTGAGTTGTTTAAGGTAAACGAGTGTGTGTGTGTGTGTGTGTGTTCAGTTTGTTTTGATTTCCTGCATTAGTTTAGTTAGTTAATCTCACAGTGTGTTTGTTTGTACCATATTTTGGGTACAAAACCTCCTATTAGTGCCCCATTATGCTTTTTCGAATATTCCTTTCATGCAGTGTGTAATAGAGCTGTTTGTGAAAGTTTAAAAGGTCAAAGTGCAGATAAATGCAGTTTTTGTCTCCTAAAAGAAAGAAGTGATTCTGAACTGCTGAAACGAGTCGTCAGTAATTCCATGTTACTGTTCGTATCACTGTGAATCAAGAGCTGAGATTCAGATATGATAATGAGTGTTTGGATTCTGACCAATCAGAGCAGAGCAGCTCTCAGAAAGGCGGGGTTTAGAGAGACCAAATCTTCGAACGAACCGTTTCAGACACTGAGAGAAAAGAGCTGATGCTGCAGTGGATATTATGAGAAAATTAAAGTGTTTTTTGACTTTAGATGCATGTGAACCTGTTGTAGGAGACGACAAACAACATTAGGAACCTTTAAAATAGTATAACAGGAGCACTCTAAAGTTTAAAAATGCTTTTTGTTAGGTTTAGATTATAGTATTTGTAATGAGCTGCATATAAAACAAAACAAGTCTATGGAATGACCTCATCTAGGTGAGTAAACGAGTGTGTGTGTGCGCGTTTAGTTTGTTTTGATTTCCTGCATTAGTTCAGTTTATCTCCCTGTGTGTGTGTGTGTGTGTGTGTGTGTGTGTTGTGTTGAATTTCATTTTCATGTTTCATTTTCTTTCTCTCAAGCAATTACTGGGCGAGTTAAACGAGGTAACTGAATTATTTGCCCTACAGTCAGTGAAACACTCCTGATAAATTATGTTTTGGTCTTCAGGACGTGACATACAGTGTTTATTATGTGTCTGTGTAGATGGTCAACATTATTAAATCAGTGTTATTTATGAACTACTGTCGATCTGTGCTTTAAAGACCTCATAAAATCAGATTTGATGTCTTTTTGAGTTCATCATTGAGTCATCAGCTTTATTTCTTCAGATCGTTTCAAAGCAGCTTCACAGTAATAAACAGAATCAATGACACAAACTTCATCAGATATGAAACAGATTCACATTCAGCTATAAAGCAGGCTCTAAGAAGACAATAGAGTCATTATCCAGATCGATTCAGTTCAGAATTCGAGCGTTGATGAAATACATGAGTTGTTTTAGAGATGATATCAGCAGAATATGTAGTATGAAAGTTCATTTTCATCATCGTCATCATCATCATGTGATCATGACAAAATTACAAAAAGCACAAGCCCTTCGCTTTGCCCCGCCCCCAGATGTCCGGTCTGAACAGGAAGTGCATCAGTTCTGGTTTCATGGGGTCTTGATGTCAGCAGTGTCAGTGTTGTCTGAGTGTGATGTTTGTGTGGCTCTCGTACAGAAGCAGCGGTCAGATTATGTGCCCAAGCCGACGGTGACGGAAGCCCCGCCCACACCGACGCCCCCTCCTCCTCCCGCCCCGCTGCCCCCCGCAGCCGCTCCACCACCAGGTGGCTCCGCCCACCGACAGCGCCGAACAAAACGCCACCGACGCCAGCGAGAGCGACAGCGTGACGATGAGAGACCATCAGAGAGAGAGACCCGCGCCAGCCAACCGTACACACACACACATTCACACACACTCTTTATATAGAAGTCTCTGCCCGATGCCTGAACGTAATGACTCTACGTGATTGTTGTGTCTCTCAGGGCGGAAGTCCAACATGGAGGAGGTTCAGGACGAGCTGATGCACAGACTGACTCTGGGCCGCAGCGCTCAGAAGAAGTTCCAGGCTCCGTCTCGCTCCAGCAGCCTGCCGGCGGTCAACATCACGTACGACTCCTCGCCGGAGGAGGTGAAGGCCTGGCTGGAGGTCAAAGGCTTCAGCGCCGTGTGAGTGAACCGGTTTAACACATGTCCATACTAACAAGTGAACACACATCCAAACCAGATTCAATACGGATCTGAAATTTGTCAGTGCAAGTTCTCATCCAATAGTAAATGTCCTGCGCTCAATATTTCCTCCTCTTTTTGATGTACAGTTTGTTTGATAACCATGAAGTTTGTTGGTTTGTTCTGCAGGACGATCAACAGTCTGGGTGTCCTGACCGGCGCTCAGCTCTTCTCTCTGAACAAAGACGAGCTGAAGACCGTCTGTCCGGATGACGGCGCCAGAGTCTTCAGCCAGCTCACCGTCCAGAAGGCTGCTCTCGAGGTGGGTCAGCGTCTTCACTTCATCCCTCCTTTATTTCTCTCCTCATTCTTCTAAAACTCTTCTGCTGATATTTCTGTGTCATCATCGAGCGTCTCGGACCGGATCACATCGCATTCACCGTAACGATTCCATAGTATAATTGTGTTTATTGACGTCTACAGCAGATTCGAATCAAACAGCTGGTTGTTGCTCAGCTCTGGCAAGTGTTCCTTTGGTTTTTCTGTGGTGTTTTTACTGTCTGCAGGTGTTCTTCTGACCCTCCCATGATCTTCACATGTAATCCACGTTCCTCTGAAGGTACTTTAGTTCATCGTAGTGAGGCGTCTTTTCTCTGTTGGACAGGTTTAGTTTTTAACGCATCATGAACCGCACATGAACGTCTGGGTCGGTTTGCACCAGCTAACAGGGAACGTCCTCTCAATGTTATGAACAAACGTTCTTCCAGTAACATTAATAGAATGTTTTATAATCTTTAATAATGTTCTCAAAACGTTAGCACAAAAACATTACTTATACATCTTTTCAGTTGGATGTTTTTTGAATGTTTCGGAACGTTCAGAGAACATTCAAAAGTAACGTTCCCATAGTGTTTGAGGATTGAGGTTCCCTTAACGTTCACATAATCAATAAACAACGTTTTTTAAACATTTAATAAACTGGACGTTTTTAACGTTCAGAGAACATTCAGAAATAGTTTTCATAACTTGTTAGCAAATCATTCTTTGAATATATTTGTTAGCTGGAATCTTAAAGTGGAACGTAAAAACCACACTAGACTAGCGGTTTAGTAGCTACTAGTTCATTTATAACTAACTCTGTACTTATTAATGCAGATTGGAGGTCATAAGATTACCTTTAATGATCCGACAGCAGAAGTTATTGAAACGCTGAGGTGTCGATTTCACGCCTCACATAACTAACTGTAAAAATATATTTATATTGAAATATGATAATCATGAATAACATAACAGGGATTTTTACATGCAAATAACCTTCTGAAACTGTATTTGAAATTATAGAAGTCAGATTTATTTCTTTAGCACTTTATACAATTCAGATCAATTCATCAATTTGGAAACAAATTCAATTTCAGCTGTAAAGCAGCTCTACAGAATTTTATTCTCGTCCTAAAGCGTCAGTTCAGTTAAATCGACTGAATATTAATTGTCTACATTTAAAAAATGTAAAAAATGTAATTCAGTCAATCTGCTGTTTTATTCCAGCTGTTACTCCTGCTCTTATCCATACATAATTAGTTTATACATAGATTTAGTTTCAATGGAGTTTAAAGTGGTCATGAATTGAGAAATCAACTTTTAGAAGAGTTAATCGTAATATATGAATATCCTGTAAGTTTCAGTCACACATCCTTCACATCCTTGTTAGTCCAAAAACAGCTTTTAACCAGGCCCAGATAACAGATCGTCCTGGAATGTGCCTATAGATAGGTGAAACTCCGCCTCCGCAGAAGAAATCAACGCCCACTTCATTATTTCAGTGTTAGCCCCGCCCACTGGTGTGTTAGTGAGATGAGGAGGAGAGAAGAGCGATACAGGACTAAAATAACATCACCTTTCAAAGGATCCTAATGCAGGAATATGATTATTTATTTTCAACAGTGTGAATGTCTCAGTTGAGCTTTATTTATTTGTATTCAGTTCATTTCACTGTGGATTCTTTGCTAAATGCAACCTTTCCATGCCACAATCTGAATGTAATGCTATATTCAACACTTTTCACGATTAGTTAACCTTGAGCTGTAATAGTAAAAATGTGCTAAAAGAGAGAGTAATAATTAGCTATTTCATATGCAAAGATGTCAGCCAATCACAGCAGTGGGCGTTTACACTGAAGTCTCACAGCAGACACGCCCCTTAAAACAGAGCGCTCAAATCAGGGTAGGAAAATGCCTTTTATTTCTAAATTATGACCACTTATGATGTAAAAATCATACTGACATTATAAGTGCAGCCCAGGAAACATTATAAAACAATAAAACAGCACAGTTCATGACCCCTTTACTGGTGCATTATTCAGTAACTTGCACATTTACTTCAGGACTAGTGTAACTCAGAGCTGGTGCAGCCGTCTCCTGATGAAACTGTCACACATTCTCATGTACCGAATCTTACTTGATTAGATGTTGTCTAGTGGCTTCTGCCATAGTTTCAGGAATAGACGCTTTCCCAGAATCCCGTCCATCTTAGTTTAGAGCGTCTGATGCTGATGTCACGCTCACGTCCGAACCTTCGTCCTCATGCGCTCATTTCTGCCCTTCCTCTCTCTCTCTCTCTCTCTCTCTCTCTCTCTCTCTCTCTCCATCACGCCGCAGGTGTTTTGAGGTACTGATCTTCACACAGCTTGTTTGAATGAGTGTTTGCTGAGATGTTTGTGAGAGTCTCACTGTTCCTCCGTCTGTCTGCAGAGGAGCTCCGGCTCGGAGCTGCAGGAGATCATGAGGAGGCGGCAGGAGAAGCTGGCGGCGGCGGCGGGCGATTCCGGCGTGGAGTCCTTCGACGAGGGGAGCAACCACTGACCCCTCACTCACCTCTGTCACCTCTGACCTTTTTCAGGACGCCACGGAGCGCGCTCAGTTCGCAGCCATAATGCGCCGCCGTCAAGAACTCTTGGACCCGTCCGATAACGGAACCGGCTCGGACGCAGACGAACACGCGTGATGAGGAAGTTTGCTTTTTTTGTAGAGAGAAGTGAACGTTGCTGCAGCGTTCTCCGTAGGTTCCCATCAGAACATCAGAGCAGTATGTAGTCTAGTGCCATCCAGTTCTGCCTTGAGAATATTCACATATATCTATGATCATATTTGGACAGAAAACTGAAGACTTTAAATATTCCCACAACTGGCTGGAATTTGGACCAAATATTGATTTGATCTATTATTCACTACTGACGTCTTATTTATCAGCCGCTTTGAATGTACGGGGAGAATTATGGGTAAGACTGTCAAACTTGTAGATTTTTTTTTTATTTACGAGCATAATAATATTTCTGTACATGATTGTTTTGTACTGAATTGTACTGCCAAAAGAGAAGCTTTATAAATGTCAGATCTGAATTATTTGAGTTTCACAAGGACGTTTGACAGATTTTGGGCCAAAATCCTCCTGCGGTCTCGTTCTAGTGATGACGATGATGACATCACACCTCAGACACATGATGACTCGTCACTCTTTGTCCCGTATCGTGACTGATGATTGGCCAAATCGCTCTGTGGGTTCATGGTTTCTGTTTGCCGCACGTTCAGTCTGTAAATATAAAGTGTGTGTGCAGAATAAATGGAATCATGTGACCTGTGTGATCATGAGATCATTAGAGATCACAGCACCTACACAATCACCAGGTTTCTACACGCACATACTCATATGAGACGCACACACACACAAACCACGCACATACTCATATGAGACACACACACACAAACTACACGCACATACTCATATGAGACACACACACAAACTACACAAACATACTCATGAGACACACAAACTACACACACACACACTACACACACAAACTACACACATTCATATGAGACACACACACACACAAACTACACGCACATACTCATATGAGACGCACACACACACAAACTACACGCACATACTCATATGAGACACACACAAATTACACAAACATACTCAGACACACACAACTACACACTCATATGAGACGCACGCACAAACTACACGCACATACTCATGAGACACACACACACACACACACACAAACTACACACATTCATATGAGACACACACACACAAACTACACGCACACAAACTACACACACAAACTACACACATTCATATGAGACACACATACACAAACTACACAAACATACTCATATGAGACGCACACACACACAAACTACACACACTCATGTGAGACACACACACACAAACTACACGCACATACTCATGAGACGCACACACAAATTACACAAACATACTCAGACACACAAACTACACACTCATATGAGACGCACACACACACAAACTACACATACTCATATGAGACGCACACACACACAAACCACGCACATACTCATATGAGACACACACACACAATCTACACGCACAAACTCATATGACACACACACACACTACACGCACATACTCATATGAGACACACACACACACACACACACAAACTACACGCACATACACAAACTACACACACATACTCATGACACACAAACTACACACTCATATGAGACACACACACACAAACTACACGCACATACTCATATGAGACACACACACACAAACTACACAAACATACTCATGAGACACACAAACTACACACTCATGAGACACACACACACAAACTACACAAACATACTCATGAGACACACAAACTACACACTCATGAGACACACACACACACAAACTACACGCACGTACTCATATGAGACACACACACTACACGCACATACTCATATGAGACGCACACACAAACTACACACACTCATATGAGACGCACACACACACAAACCACGCACATACTCATATGAGACACACACACACAAACTACACGCACATACTCATATGAGACACACACACAAACTACACAAACATACTCATGAGACACACAAACTACACACACACACACTACACACACAAACTACACACATTCATATGAGACACACACACACACAAACTACACGCACATACTCATATGAGACGCACACACACACAAACTACACGCACATACTCATATGAGACACACACAAATTACACAAACATACTCAGACACACACAACTACACACTCATATGAGACGCACGCACAAACTACACGCACATACTCATGAGACACACACACACACACACACACAAACTACACACATTCATATGAGACACACACACACAAACTACACGCACACAAACTACACACACAAACTACACACATTCATATGAGACACACATACACAAACTACACAAACATACTCATATGAGACGCACACACACACAAACTACACACACTCATGTGAGACACACACACACAAACTACACGCACATACTCATGAGACGCACACACAAATTACACAAACATACTCAGACACACAAACTACACACTCATATGAGACGCACACACACACAAACTACACATACTCATATGAGACGCACACACACACAAACCACGCACATACTCATATGAGACACACACACACAATCTACACGCACAAACTCATATGACACACACACACACTACACGCACATACTCATATGAGACACACACACACACACACACACAAACTACACGCACATACACAAACTACACACACATACTCATGACACACAAACTACACACTCATATGAGACACACACACACAAACTACACGCACATACTCATATGAGACACACACACACAAACTACACAAACATACTCATGAGACACACAAACTACACACTCATGAGACACACACACACAAACTACACAAACATACTCATGAGACACACAAACTACACACTCATGAGACACACACACACACAAACTACACGCACGTACTCATATGAGACACACACACTACACGCACATACTCATATGAGACGCACACACAAACTACACACACTCATGTGAGACACACACACACAAACTACACGCACATACTCATGAGACGCACACACAAATTACACAAACATACTCAGACACACAAACTACACACACTCATATGAGACACACACACAAACTACACACACATACTCATATGAGACACAAACACACAAACTACACGCACATACTCATATGAGACACACACACAAACTACACACACATACTCATATGAGACACACACACAAACTACACGCACATACTCATATGAGACGCACACACACACAAACTACACGCACATACTCATGAGACACACACACACAAATTACACAAACATACTCAGACACACACAAACTACACACACTCATATGAGACACACACACACAAACTACACGCACATACTCATATGAGACGCACTCACACACAAACTACACACACTCATGTGAGACACACACACAAACTACACGCACATACTCATATGAGACACACACACACGCACATACTCATATGAGACACACACACAAACTACACGCACATACTCATATGAGACACACACACACACAAACCACACACATACTCATGAGACACACACATAAACTACACACACTCATATGAAATGCACACACACACAAACTACACGCACATACTCATATGAGACACACACACAAACTACACACTCATATGAGACACACACACACAAACTACACGCACATACTCATATGAGACGCACACACAAACTACACACACTCATGTGAGACACACACACAAACTACACACACATACTCATATGAGACACACACACAAACTACACGCACATACTCATATGAGACGCACACACACACAAACTACACGCACATACTCATGAGACACACACACAAATTACACAAACATACTCAGACACACACAAACTACACACACTCATATGAGACACACACACACAAACTACACGCACATACTCATATGAGACGCACTCACACACAAACTACACACACTCATGTGAGACACACACACAAACTACACGCACATACTCATATGAGACACACACACACACACACGCACATACTCATATGAGACACACACACAAACTACACGCACATACTCATATGAGACACACACACACACAAACTACACACACATACTCATGAGACACACACATAAACTACACACACTCATATGAAATGCACACACACACAAACTACACGCACATACTCATATGAGACACACACACAAACTACACACTCATATGAGACACACACACACAAACTACACGCACATACTCATATGAGACGCACACACAAACTACACACACTCATGTGAGACACACACACAAACTACACGCATACTCATGAGACGCACACACAAATTACACAAACATACTCAGACACACACAAACTACACACACTCATATGAGACACACACACAAACTACACACACATACTCATATGAGACACACACACAAACTACACGCACATACTCATGAGACGCACACACACACAAACTACACGCACATACTCATATGAGACACACACACACAAATTACACAAACATACTCAGACACACACAAACTACACACACTCATATGAGACACACACACAAACTACACGCACATACTCATATGAGACGCACACACACACAAACTACACGCACATACTCATATGAGACACACACACACAAACTACACACACTCATGTGAGACACACACACACAAACTACACGCACATACTCATATGAGACACACACACACACAAACTACACGCACATACTCATATGAGACACACACACACACAAACTACACACACATACTCATGAGACACACACATAAACTACACACACTCATATGAAATGCACACACACACAAACTACACGCACATACTCATATGAGACACACACACAAACTACACACACTCATATGAGACGCACACACACACAAACTACACGCACATACTCATATGAGACGCACACACGCACAAACTACACGCACATACTCATATGAGACGCACACACAAACTACACACACTCATGTGAGACACACACACACAAACTACACGCACATACTCATATGAGACACACACACAAACTACACAAACATACTCATGAGACACACAAACTACACACACACACACTACACACACAAACTACACACATTCATATGAGACACACACACACACAAACTACACGCACATACTCATATGAGACGCACACACACACAAACTACACGCACATACTCATATGAGACACACACAAATTACACAAACATACTCAGACACACACAACTACACACTCATATGAGACGCACGCACAAACTACACGCACATACTCATGAGACACACACACACACACACACAAACTACACACATTCATATGAGACACACACACACAAACTACACGCACACAAACTACACACACAAACTACACACATTCATATGAGACACACATACACAAACTACACAAACATACTCATATGAGACGCACACACACACAAACTACACACACTCATGTGAGACACACACACACAAACTACACGCACATACTCATGAGACGCACACACAAATTACACAAACATACTCAGACACACAAACTACACACTCATATGAGACGCACACACACACAAACTACACATACTCATATGAGACGCACACACACACAAACCACGCACATACTCATATGAGACACACACACACAATCTACACGCACAAACTCATATGACACACACACACACTACACGCACATACTCATATGAGACACACACACACACACACACACAAACTACACGCACATACACAAACTACACACACATACTCATGACACACAAACTACACACTCATATGAGACACACACACACAAACTACACGCACATACTCATATGAGACACACACACACAAACTACACAAACATACTCATGAGACACACAAACTACACACTCATGAGACACACACACACAAACTACACAAACATACTCATGAGACACACAAACTACACACTCATGAGACACACAAACACACAAACTACACGCACGTACTCATATGAGACACACACACTACACGCACATACTCATATGAGACGCACACACAAACTACACACACTCATGTGAGACACACACACACAAACTACACGCACATACTCATGAGACGCACACACAAATTACACAAACATACTCAGACACACAAACTACACACACTCATATGAGACACACACACAAACTACACACACATACTCATATGAGACACAAACACACAAACTACACGCACATACTCATATGAGACACACACACAAACTACACACACATACTCATATGAGACACACACACAAACTACACGCACATACTCATATGAGACGCACACACACAAACTACACGCACATACTCATGAGACACACACACACAAATTACACAAACATACTCAGACACACACAAACTACACACACTCATATGAGACACACACACACAAACTACACGCACATACTCATATGAGACGCACTCACACACAAACTACACACACTCGTGAGACACACACACAAACTACACGCACATACTCATATGAGACACACACACACACACACACACGCACATACTCATATGAGACACACACACAAACTACACGCACATACTCATATGAGACACACACACACACAAACTACACACACATACTCATGAGACACACACATAAACTACACACACTCATATGAAATGCACACACACACAAACTACACGCACATACTCATATGAGACACACACACAAACTACACACTCATATGAGACACACACACACACAAACTACACGCACATACTCATATGAGACGCACACACAAACTACACACACTCATGTGAGACACACACACAAACTACACACACATACTCATATGAGACACACACACAAACTACACGCACATACTCATATGAGACGCACACACACACAAACTACACGCACATACTCATGAGACACACACACACAAATTACACAAACATACTCAGACACACACAAACTACACACACTCATATGAGACACACACACACAAACTACACGCACATACTCATATGAGACGCACTCACACACAAACTACACACACTCATGTGAGACACACACAAACTACACGCACATACTCATATGAGACACACACACACACACACGCACATACTCATATGAGACACACACACAAACTACACGCACATACTCATATGAGACACACACACACACAAACTACACACACATACTCATGAGACACACACATAAACTACACGCACATACTCATGAGACGCACACACAAATTACACAAACATACTCAGACACACAAACTACACACACTCATGAGACACACACACAAACTACACACACATACTCATATGAGACACAAACACACAAACTACACGCACATACTCATATGAGACACACACACAAACTACACACACATACTCATATGAGACACACACACAAACTACACGCACATACTCATATGAGACGCACACACACAAACTACACGCACATACTCATGAGACACACACACACAAATTACACAAACATACTCAGACACACACAAACTACACACACTCATATGAGACACACACACACAAACTACACGCACATACTCATATGAGACGCACTCACACACAAACTACACACACTCATGTGAGACACACACACAAACTACACGCACATACTCATATGAGACACACACACACACACACACACGCACATACTCATATGAGACACACACACAAACTACACGCACATACTCATATGAGACACACACACACACAAACTACACACACATACTCATGAGACACACACATAAACTACACACACTCATATGAAATGCACACACACACAAACTACACGCACAAACTCATATGAGACACACACACAAACTACACACTCATATGAGACACACACACACACAAACTACACGCACATACTCATATGAGACGCACACACAAACTACACACACTCATGTGAGACACACACACAAACTACACACACATACTCATATGAGACACACACACAAACTACACGCACATACTCATATGAGACGCACACACACACAAACTACACGCACATACTCATGAGACACACACACACAAATTACACAAACATACTCAGACACACACAAACTACACACACTCATATGAGACACACACACACAAACTACACGCACATACTCATATGAGACGCACTCACACACAAACTACACACACTCATGTGAGACACACACACAAACTACACGCACATACTCATATGAGACACACACACACACACACGCACATACTCATATGAGACACACACACAAACTACACGCACATACTCATATGAGACACACACACACACACAAACTACACACACATACTCATGAGACACACACATAAACTACACACACTCATATGAAATGCACACACACACAAACTACACGCACATACTCATATGAGACACACACACAAACTACACACTCATATGAGACACACACACACAAACTACACGCACATACTCATATGAGACGCACACACAAACTACACACACTCATGTGAGACACACACACAAACTACACGCACATACTCATGAGACGCACACACAAATTACACAAACATACTCAGACACACACAAACTACACACACTCATATGAGACACACACACAAACTACACACACATACTCATATGAGACACACACACAAACTACACGCACATACTCATGAGACGCACACACACACAAACTACACGCACATACTCATATGAGACACACACACACAAATTACACAAACATACTCAGACACACACAAACTACACACACTCATATGAGACACACACACAAACTACACGCACATACTCATATGAGACGCACACACACACAAACTACACGCACATACTCATATGAGACACACACACACAAACTACACACACTCATGTGAGACACACACACACAAACTACACGCACATACTCATATGAGACACACACACACACAAACTACACGCACATACTCATATGAGACACACACACACAAACTACACACACATACTCATGAGACACACACATAAACTACACACACTCATATGAAATGCACACACACACAAACTACACGCACATACTCATATGAGACACACACACAAACTACACACACTCATATGAGACGCACACACACACAAACTACACGCACATACTCATATGAGACGCACACACGCACAAACTACACGCACATACTCATATGAGACGCACACACAAACTACACACACTCATGTGAGACACACACACACAAACTACACGCACATACTCATATGAGACACACACACAAACTACACAAACATACTCATGAGACACACAAACTACACACACACACACTACACACACAAACTACACACATTCATATGAGACACACACACACACAAACTACACGCACATACTCATATGAGACGCACACACACACAAACTACACGCACATACTCATATGAGACACACACAAATTACACAAACATACTCAGACACACACAACTACACACTCATATGAGACGCACGCACAAACTACACGCACATACTCATGAGACACACACACACACACACAAACTACACACATTCATATGAGACACACACACACAAACTACACGCACACAAACTACACACACAAACTACACACATTCATATGAGACACACATACACAAACTACACAAACATACTCATATGAGACGCACACACACACAAACTACACACACTCATGTGAGACACACACACACAAACTACACGCACATACTCATGAGACGCACACACAAATTACACAAACATACTCAGACACACAAACTACACACTCATATGAGACGCACACACACACAAACTACACATACTCATATGAGACGCACACACACACAAACCACGCACATACTCATATGAGACACACACACACAATCTACACGCACAAACTCATATGACACACACACACACTACACGCACATACTCATATGAGACACACACACACACACACACACAAACTACACGCACATACACAAACTACACACACATACTCATGACACACAAACTACACACTCATATGAGACACACACACACAAACTACACGCACATACTCATATGAGACACACACACACAAACTACACAAACATACTCATGAGACACACAAACTACACACTCATGAGACACACACACACAAACTACACAAACATACTCATGAGACACACAAACTACACACTCATGAGACACACACACACACAAACTACACGCACGTACTCATATGAGACACACACACTACACGCACATACTCATATGAGACGCACACACAAACTACACACACTCATGTGAGACACACACACACAAACTACACGCACATACTCATGAGACGCACACACAAATTACACAAACATACTCAGACACACAAACTACACACACTCATATGAGACACACACACAAACTACACACACATACTCATATGAGACACAAACACACAAACTACACGCACATACTCATATGAGACACACACACAAACTACACACACATACTCATATGAGACACACACACAAACTACACGCACATACTCATATGAGACGCACACACACACAAACTACACGCACATACTCATGAGACACACACACACAAATTACACAAACATACTCAGACACACACAAACTACACACACTCATATGAGACACACACACACAAACTACACGCACATACTCATATGAGACGCACTCACACACAAACTACACACACTCATGTGAGACACACACACAAACTACACGCACATACTCATATGAGACACACACACACACACACGCACATACTCATATGAGACACACACACAAACTACACGCACATACTCATATGAGACACACACACACACAAACTACACACACATACTCATGAGACACACACATAAACTACACACACTCATATGAAATGCACACACACACAAACTACACGCACATACTCATATGAGACACACACACAAACTACACACTCATATGAGACACACACACACAAACTACACGCACATACTCATATGAGACGCACACACAAACTACACACACTCATGTGAGACACACACACAAACTACACACACATACTCATATGAGACACACACACAAACTACACGCACATACTCATATGAGACGCACACACACACAAACTACACGCACATACTCATGAGACACACACACACAAATTACACAAACATACTCAGACACACACAAACTACACACACTCATATGAGACACACACACACAAACTACACGCACATACTCATATGAGACGCACTCACACACAAACTACACACACTCATGTGAGACACACACACAAACTACACGCACATACTCATATGAGACACACACACACGCACATACTCATATGAGACACACACACAAACTACACGCACATACTCATATGAGACACACACACACACAAACTACACACACATACTCATGAGACACACACATAAACTACACACACTCATATGAAATGCACACACACACAAACTACACGCACATACTCATATGAGACACACACACAAACTACACACTCATATGAGACACACACACACAAACTACACGCACATACTCATATGAGACGCACACACAAACTACACACACTCATGTGAGACACACACACAAACTACACGCACATACTCATGAGACGCACACACAAATTACACAAACATACTCAGACACACACAAACTACACACACTCATATGAGACACACACACAAACTACACACACATACTCATATGAGACACACACACAAACTACACGCACATACTCATGAGACGCACACACACACAAACTACACGCACATACTCATATGAGACACACACACACAAATTACACAAACATACTCAGACACACACAAACTACACACACTCATATGAGACACACACACAAACTACACGCACATACTCATATGAGACGCACACACACACAAACTACACGCACATACTCATGAGACACACACACACAAACTACACACACTCATGTGAGACACACACACACAAACTACACGCACATACTCATATGAGACACACACACACACAAACTACACGCACATACTCATATGAGACACACACACACACAAACTACACACACATACTCATGAGACACACACATAAACTACACACACTCATATGAAATGCACACACACACAAACTACACGCACATACTCATATGAGACACACACACAAACTACACACACTCATATGAGACGCACACACACACAAACTACACGCACATACTCATATGAGACGCACACACGCACAAACTACACGCACATACTCATATGAGACGCACACACAAACTACACACACTCATGTGAGACACACACACACAAACTACACGCACATACTCATATGAGACGCACACACACACAAACTACACGCACATACTCATATGAGACGCACACACACACAAACTACACGCACATACTCATATGAGACACACACACACACAAACTACACACACTCATGTGAGACACACACACACAAACTACACGCACATACTCAT